>NC_092337.1:461778214-462082500 GCF_046630445.1 Rutidosis leptorrhynchoides | reverse complement strand
TGATTCCCTTTTACTCTTTACATTTTTGGGACTGATAATACATGCGCTACTTTTACAACTGCTTTATTAAATGCTTTTGAAATACATTTTGAACTGCGAATACATGAAATGCTTTTATAAATGTTTGACGAGATAGACACAAGCAAAACATTCCTCGAATGAATTATGTAGACGTGATAATTGCCACCATTGAATTATGTGGACGTGATAATTCACAATTGATATGAATATTTTCTCCCTGATTATTATTGCTTGGTAACCTAAGAATTAGGGAACATCACTAATTTTAAGAATTAGTGCACGCCTAATTGACGCGAATCCTAAAGGTAGCTACCGGGTTTAACACCCCCACCCAGAATGTTCACTAGACGGAAGGGCTAGTGGGCGTGGTGTTTAGTACTTCGAGGTTTATATATTGATTATACAGACGAGATGTTCTGTTTTGGGGATATTCTTATGCGCATTATATGTTAAGGTCGGTTACCAAGCCAAGCTATGAAAGCAATGAAAAGTGAATGTTATGTATCGAGAGAATGATTTTATACACAGGTTATGTGTATGTTATTTTTGTGCACAAGATATGTGTACGGTTACTAAGATTTATGAAAGATGATTTCGTACACGAGAAAGGTGTACTGTATTTAAAAGATATCACATGTACATTACAGGTGGGTATAAGATTCGGGCCCATTTGTACCATGCAGGATTTAAATCTTGTGGTCTATCAAAATGATGAATTTTATTGTTTTATGATAAACCTATGAACTCACCAACCTTTTGGTTGACACTTTAAAGCATGTTTATTCTCAGGTATGAAAGAAATCTTCCGCTGTGCACTTGCTCATTCTAGAGATATTACTTGGAGTCATTCATGACATATTTCAAAAGACGTTGCATTCGAGTCGTTGTGTTCATCATGATTATTATTAAGTCAATTATAGTTGGATATATTATGAAATGGTATGCATGCCGTCAACTTTCGATGAAATGAAAGTTTGTCTTTTAAAAACGAATGCAATGTTTGTAAAATGTATCATATAGAGGTCAAGTACCTCGCCATGTAATCAACTATTGTGAATCGTTTATATTGTATATGAATGGGGCATTTCAGAAAGAAATAATCAAATACTTAAAGTGTATTGATTGGTGCAATTTGGAAGTGAGGCTTAACACTCCTTTTATAACCAAGTCACCCCCTCCCACTTCTTCCTCCCACATATGTGGGATAACATCCATTCACAAATACAAAGCAACCATATCCATTTCTTCTAACCAAAACTATAACCAACACAATCACCACCATTACACTCTATATCATTTTCCCAACACGATAAATCTATCTCACAGTTATTAGAACTCTAACCGCGTCACTTATGCAAATCAAGGTGGCCTTAAAAAAAGCTTAAGGGTAATCTTGAAATTTTCTTCAAATTACAAGGACCAATCACGTAATTTATATATATACCAATAGTACCAATAGACAAAATTTATGAATAGTACTATTCGCACGCTTTAATCACTTGTACATCGCGCAACAATGGTTGTACACCGGTCACTATTCACATGAATAGTACTATTCAAGTAAACAGTACTATTCACGGTATTGTATCAATTTTTTTTTCGTAACAGTTTTTTTCCCATTTTTTTTTTTCCTTTTTTGGTTTCCTTTATATTTTTCTTCACCCGCAGCAAATATCTACTAGACAAAAAATATGAATACTACCGATGGTTTCTTTATAATTAGCAGCAGCAAATATCTACTAGACAAAAAATATGAATAGTACCGATTGTTTCCTTTATATTTTTCTCTACCCGTTGTAACAATATTTTTTATTTTTTCTTTTTTGGTTTCCTTTATATTTTTCTCCACTCGCAGAGATGCACCTATATTATTAATTTAAAATAACATTTAAATCTTTGACGGGTTATACCTTTTAGTTCGGCTCGAGTTGCGCTTCAACGACATCATCGTTAAACTAAACGCAATAAATACATTGAAAACCGAACCCTCGACGTGAAGCGAGGGTAAACATCTAGTTATGTCTAAAAGCTACTCCCTCGAGTTTATTGTCTCCCGACAAAAATAGAGTTTGTGCTTTAGTTGTATGACACGATGTATGACGGTACTGTATACTATTGTTGATTGTTAGTGCCATTAACTTAACTTCGTACTAACCACTCAATCTCCTCCCTGCAGGTTGTTAGATTATCCTATTGCATGTTTTGGGGAGTTGACGGGCGCACTGATGTTATGTTTGTCATGAAGTCAACTCTGATGTAGATTTTTGTATTAACATGTAGATTGTAAATTATGTTTAAGTGACACTCGGATGTTTGTAATGATATAATTACCTTAATGGTCATGTTTGATGATTTATCTGGCTTAATACTTCTACTTTGTATATTTAAAAAAATGGACGGCGTCACAAGTTTATAGTTTATCCTTGAAGAAACATGTGTGTGTTTATGAGTTCGTGTTAGATCATGCAGATGCAGGTAGTTCGTAAACTCTACAGATTGCAAGTGAGTTGGATGAATATATCTCAAGAGAGGTGGAAGATCTTATGCCCATAGTGAGTCCTTTTGGTTTGTGTAAAGATCGTGACGATATGATCAGTTGGTGTCCATGTTCGGATGGTAAAGTTTTGGTGGTTGAAGGGGCTCTTTAGTTCTATATAATAATGTAGATATAGTTCCTCAATGGTCGGGCTAATCTCATTTTGATAAATGTTTATCATATTCCCTAAAAAAAATATCAATATTTCATTGGTTAGTGATTCAAAAGTGTATTCCGATTAAATAAATTGTGTAGTCGTACGGGTTTGGCATGAGGAAATGTATCCCTTTGCCTGTGGTATGCATGAGAAGTGGAGTTGGTCGATCATTTTTTGTTTTAGTGGTCTCGTTCTCGTAAAATTTGAGCAGAATTGTTTTTATGGTGGGATTTATCATGGGTGATATCATTTTCTTTATATCAATATGCGATAGAGTCATTTGGGATATGGACATAAAGGCTTAAAATTTTGGCATCCTTCCGGGTCGGCTTTAATACTAGCAATTTCGATTTCTAGAATTAACGCTCGTTTTGAAAGCGAGTTCGAATGTTGGATGGTTATTGTTAGATGGATCAAAGATGAAGGTGTTTCTTTAGGCTTATAGTGGTAAATTATGTAGTGATCTTCAATTTCAAGTTTGGGTGGCTAGTACTTAGGGATGGTGATATCGGCTAAAAAGTCATGTTTTTACCCCCGATATTGAGTCCCAAAAGCTAAAAGTTCAAACCTTTGTCGGAAAAATAATCATTTTTCAGTTAAATTTGTAGATAAAGTAATTACGAAGACGATGCAAAAAGAATCAAGAGAAAAGGAGCTAAAACGAAGATTCTAGAGCGAAAACGATGAAAGACAATAAATCAAGTTACGATCCAGGGAACTAGGCAAGCCAAACGGCCTGCCTGACTCACAAATGGCCTACCAAATGGCTTAGATAAATGGCCCCAGCAAACGGGCTGGTCTGGCAAACGGCCCATGCAAACGGCCTGCCAAACGGCCTGCCAGCCGTTTGCAGGCAAAATCTATAACAACCCGAAAATTTTCGATAAAATTTAAACCTAACTTTTATGTAACTCCGATGATTCACGATCCATTATTTATAAATAATTATGTAATAATACTAATTGTTATATTAATTTTATTATTTATCATCGTTCACAAGTATTATTACTCTCAATATTATTAATAATATTATTTTTAATAATTATTATTATCATTAATATTTTTATCACTTTCACTAAAAGTAAAAAGATTATTACAAATATCATTATTACTAATTATAATTAAAATTATCATCATTATTATTGTCATATTAATATTATTATCGTTAATATTATTATCATTACTATTATTATTATTATTATTATTATTATTATTATTATTATTATTATTATTATTATTATTATTATTATTATTATTATTATTATTAACATTTGTACTAATTATTATTATGCCTATTATCAATATTACTATAAAATAAATACAATCTAATATTATTATCATTAATAATATTATTATTCTCATTTTTATTTATTAATATAATTATTATTGTTAGGATAATTAATTAATATTAATTAAAAATAAAAGTGGACAAATACCTAAATTAGGTCAAAACAATATCTGTATATTTTTTTTTACGATTGTGATCTCTGCTTTTATATTTTTTATATTTTTTTGTTCAATCATGATCATCTACTTATATTTTTATTTTATTTATCTGCTGTTTATATTTTTTTTATTACTTTCGGTTCCAAAGTGATAATCAAGTCAACATCCACTCAATGGTAGCAATCGATCATCTCAATTTATTTATAAAAACCTAATCGATTTCTCCATCTTCATTATCAACATAATCCTCTGTTTGATTTAAATTAACAGAAATATAATATATATATATATATATATATATATATATATATATATATATATATATATATATATATATATATATATATATGTCGATACCTCTGTTTCTTGTTCAATTATCCAAAAGCTCGAAATCTAAATCCATTTCAAAAACTATAAATGTGGTTTTATTAGGAATCCTCTAGGGAAACTATCTGCAAAATTTGAGGTTCCAACTCTTTCTATCGATCACGAATTTCGGAGTCAAACTTTAGAAATAAAAAGTCAACTATTTTGTTCATAGCAAAATTTAAGTTCATTTTGATGTTTCTTGATCAATTGACGATTCTAATAGTTTCTAGGAGGGATTTGGAAAATATTTCGTGAAGGAATCGTTACTTAAAAACTTTTAAAAATCGAAATCAAGTTTTCTTTTTTTTTTTAAAAAAATAGCGACATCAGCACTTTGCTGTTTCTTTTTTTTTTCATTTTTTTTATTTAAGATCACATTTTATGATATTATTTTTGTTTACAAGACATAAACAAAACTATAAATTCGTTTTTATAGTTATTAAGACTGATTTGATCGAGCTTTTGAACAAGAAGAAGAAATGAGGAAACAGGAAGATAGATATTCTATAATTATAATTAATATGGATATAAGATAGAAAACTAGCAGCAGAGCAATGGTGTTGTGTGTTTATGGTTGAGCGGGAGGTCGCGGGTTCGAGTCCCGTCTTGGGCAAGTTTTTTAGAAAAAGCTTTAAAGGTAGTATTTTTAATCAAAATTTTTATAATTTTTATTATTGTTATTATTATTAATAATTATTATTATTATAAGTATTATTATTATTATTATTATTATTATTATTATTATTATTCTTATTATTCTTATTATCATTATTATTATTATCATCATAAGTATTAGTATTATTATCATTTTAGTTATTAATATAAATATTAGTATTATTAATATTAGTAAGATCATTATTTTTATAAGTTATTATTATTAGTATTATTAAAATTATTATTATCAATTATTATTAATATTATTATTAGTATCATTTTATTAAAAACTATTATTTTTATTAATATTATCATTATTACAAAAATTATCATTATTATCATTATAACATTCTAATTTAGTATTAAGTACTATCTTTACAATTATTATTATGAGTATTACCATTTTTATTATCATATTAACATTATTATTATTATTATAAATATAAATATTTTTGAAAATACTTAAGCTACAATTTAAATTGAATTATTAATATACTCATTACAATCATTATTTTAGTACTATTACAATTATTACTTTAACAATCAATTGATATTTACATTAAAAATATATTTAATATATATTACATAACTATATTACCATATTAACTATTAGACAAAACTTATGAATAGTACTAGGGGTATTTTCGTCTTTTCACCTCCTTTTTTTTTTTTCCCTTTTCCCTTCTTTCTTTCAAGTAACACCACAAAAGCCCCCACACTTTGTTCAAAAATTAAAATCAACCCCCAACACGGGGGTTAAAGCGTCAAATCAAAATTTTCATAAAATATCTTAAATAAACTCCACTCAAATATTCAACATGTCATATCTTCTCGGTCGCAACAAGTTAAATTTTTCCGACACCATCCTTAAACTCGAAATAATTTTATGAACACAATGTCACTAACTATATGCAAAACGGACACTTTTAAAAAAACGCTAAATATTTAGGGTACTATTCATATATGTTGATTTTTCACTCGCAGGCTACGTAACTAAACACAATAAAATACATTAAAAATCGAACCTCGGCGCGAAGCGAGGGTTTGAAAACTAGTTGATATTATTATAACAAACACTATGTGTTTAAAATATATAAAATAAATATTCATATAACATATACCTATATAACGTTTAAAATAGCAAATATATCATTAATATAAATAAGCAATAACAGATATAAATAATAAAATACTGGTTTGATTACCATTATATGTTTATTATATGTTTTAATATATATAAAGCTGATATAGGTTCGTGAATCCAAGGACAACTCCGCACTTGTTCAGTACCATCATACACATAATCACTACAAACTATCATATCGTATCGTGAGTTTTCATAGCTCCTTTTTTATCTATATTTTTGGGCTGAGAATACATGCGCAACTTTTATAACTGTTTTACATGTTAGACACAAGTACTCAAACTTTTATGCTGAATACATGCTTTGTCATGCGAAATCCCTGCCGTAATATCGTTAATTGCTTGGAGAACGCAAACTTAGTTATTATAAATAGCGCTATTGAGAGTAACGTCTCTAATCATTTGACCTCTGGTCTTTGGTTACGTAATAATGATTCAAACTGACACTGACTGTTCAAGGTGTCTCGGGGTAAAATTCTGTTTAGTCGCGATATTACAAACTATAGCAACTCTTTTTAGATTGATATGATGGGTATCAATCAACTTTAAACTGAAATATTGTAATCTATTTATCTTCCGCCGTAAAACTCAATAATATGTCTCATATAGAGTCATTCCCGTTTATACAACTGTGATTTGATATAATTAGTCACAAATACCCCAGGCCCTATTTGGGGGTGTGACAGATTGGTATCAGAGCAGGTTGTTGTAGAATCAGTATTGCATTTTATGTGTACCTTATACAACTAAGTACCATAGCAATGTAGGACTACAACTTTCATTGAACATAGTGCCTTTAATTGTTGCCTTTAATTGATAAATGCTACACTATACCTTAGAAACTATGCTTATTAAATCTTCCTTAGAATACCAAGCCAATCTAAGAACTCTGCTTATTTTTCTAAGTACTATCCAATTCCGCCACCACATTTAAATGCGACACCATAATTTCTAAAATTCTCGACATTCCTTTATCATCTATCATGGTTTTATGTATTACATAGGTATTACATGAAATATTATTCATGATTTTTGAAATCTCTACTATTCATATTCATTACTTTCAAAATCTTTGCTTTCTCGTTATTTTTGATCATTGAATTTTCTTGACGAGTGGCGTCTACGAAACTCTAGAATGGAAGGGTTTAGATTACTGATTTAAAGGATCCTATAGCTCAAGCCCCTAGACCTGAATAGGCCATTACGAATTAAAAGTCTTTAATCGAAAGTTTATCTGATTACATACTTATCATTTTTATCTCGACACGTCATACTGCAATTATTGCATAAATGGAGTATTGAGACATCATATCTAATCATATCTTATCCTATCTATCTCCATAAACTTTGTCAAACACTTTCCCTAAATTTCCTCCGTAAATTATGGAAATCTTTTTGCTATATATACGTATTCGAGGAGACAAATATATCATTCAGTATTCAGTTCATATCAAACCCTATTTCAAACACATAATATGGATTCCTCAAACTCCTCGAGCTCCAATGGCAGCGTAACTGGAACAAACGAACCAATCAGCCATCATCTTTTCTGGATGAATTAGGGATGGGTTCGTAGCCGACTCAATCAATGGAGGCAAGAAGAAGGTGATCCCTTCCACCAACCGAATACACCACTTGGAGAAGAACCTAAAGCACTTACCGGCGAACCAGTTCGAAACACCATTTTCTCTCTTCTTTCCAGGGTATCCCGTCACGATTATATAATATCGAAGATTTTAGATCTTATTTACCCCCTTGTTTCAACCGCCAATCATTCCGGAATAATAGAAGAAGTCAACGAGCTTCGCGCTCGAGTGGTGGCTCTGGAGAATATGGTACGAATTCTACAAGCATCAGCAGCACCAGCAGCATAACCAGCACCACCAGTACCAGCAATACCGCCAACATCACCAACACCACAAGCACTGTAAGCACCATCAGCATCACCACCAATAACACCAGTACCAACAACAACATCCGCATCCCACGCCTCAACATCACACTTAGTACCTCGGATATCAACATCATACGCCCCATAGATACCAAGGAATATTAGTAATAATGAGTTAAGATGTATTGACTCGTTCTTCCTGAAGAATTATATATGTATACTTTGTATATATATGGTTTGGAACAATAATAAATATTTTAGTACTAAGCTATTACGTGTGAATCTTAACTAGTATGTACTACTTAGTTAATTCATATCACTAATAAGCTATAATGTACCTCCTTCATTAATGACTTAACAATCATTAATCACTGCTTCAACACAATAAACTCCATTTCATAATAAATCAAGTGTAATGACGAATGTATTGATTCATAACTTCATTAGCGAAATATTTCGCGACAATTATGAAATCTCTAAGGTTTTGGAGATTATTCATTCCCGTTTCAACCGTAAATCAAATAAGTTTAATATTATATTAACTTATTAAATCCATGATTACATCTGAAGAAAAATATATATGTACGTATATTTTCATAAAAAACTGTAATTAAAACTCTTTTGTACAAACTGTTAATTGTGAAAATATTTTAATGGGTAGGTAATACCCGAGAAATATTTATATCTCACATTAAACTGTTACATTGTACATTCTTCAAAATTCTTGAAAACCCCTTAGAACTATAACCAACGATTCAGATTCGTTAACCCTAATAATGCTGATGAAGCAGCAAAGGCCGTAGATGGTCTTAATGACCATAAGCTTGATAATAAATAATTGTGTGTTGGAAAAGCTCAAAAGAAGATCTGGTATTGAAAGACGAATTGAGCAAAACATGAAGGAAGCTGTGGACAAATCCCAAGGACTAAACTTATAACCAAAGAATCTAGATGATTCGATTTCTGAAGGAAATCATAGAAGATCTCTTTATGTATTCTAAATTCTTACAGAAGAATTTTTTCTCATTATCATTCGATCTTAGAAAATTCTAAGATATCATCGTATCTTTCGTTATAAATATCCTCTATATCTCTGAAGATATCTTCATAAGGATTCTTGTCCGCAATTAATTATCTCTTTGCGATATCTTTATTACATCATAAAGGAAACTGTTTTAGTTTCTATATTCTGTAAAATTCAAGTTTAAATGTTTTGAAGTGGTGTTGAGAATTGAAGCATGCGTTAGTATAATATAATGATGTTAGGCCAACGTGATTATATTACAGTAAGTCATGCTAAATTTTTAATGGAAGATGACGATTCATAGACTTTATAATCATCATTTGCCATGTTACACGACTCTTACATTCTACTTAACCTCTGAACATATCAAGAACATATAGTTCTATCCTCAATAATTTCTGGTAATTTAACAAATCGAATCATGATATTATGTTCCTTTCTACTTAGAACATTATGTTTATTCGAAATTTCATACCTACGAATTCTGGACCATTACTCGCTTTACTTAAAGTCGAGAAGAGAAAACAAGAACATTGAGCTTTGACATATAAGGGAAAATATAAAGCCTGATAACAACACCGAAATTACAAACCATGTATATCAATGCGTATAGCAATATAAAGACACGGGAGAACTAAAAACACAATAAATCCTAGAGCATAATAGAAGTAAACAGACTCCTCTGGTGGGAGTTGAAAAAGAAGGAAAATTGTGGCGATAACCAATATAAGGTCAAGAATAAGAACTGGATTGAGCATAGTAACAAATTTTTTGGAAGTATGAATTTAGGAAGAAAGTATAGAAGTGGTGAAGATAATGAAACGGAAGAAGCTAATTTATAGCGCAATTCCAGACACGACAATCAAGACAATTCACCGCATTTAATCAAAGAAAATCCTAATTTTCTTAATTATCGGAGAATCGAATATTATAAAGATTATAAAGATTTTCTTTAATTCATTAAATTCCGGAAATCAATCGTGACTACGTCAAAAGTTAAGACAAACATTTAATTTCCTCATTTCACTCTTTTGTTATAGCTTCATTTATACTTTTCCTATAATCGAATTGTTTCATCCATATTACTCAATGTTGATAAAACTCTATTTTTCAACTCATATTCATCATTACAATATCCATGTTGTAAACAATAACGATCTCTATCAAATTTCATGACCGTGATTTTCATGAACTCCTCTCTATTTTGTATACCCTAATATTCTGGTATAAACGCTCAAGGTTTAAATAAGCTCACTATTATTCATAACACATTTCATGCGTATTGAAATGCTTATATAACCTCATCATCTCTTTCTGAGAAAACCTAATCAATGACACTCTTGCTAAATCCTTTAGATAACCTCTGCATTAATAATAAAATGCACTTCGTAAAATTTATGGATCGTATGATTTAAACGCTTGAAACAAAACAATATTCTATCCGTTGGAATTCACGCAAGGCCCCGAGTATACCTGGGAACGTGAAAACTAAATAAAACATAAATATCCTCATCTATTTATGAACAACGCCGATTGATGGCAACAACTAAAATTTCGGGACGAAATTTCTTTTAACGGGTTGGTACTATAACAACCCGAAAATTTTCGATAAAATTTAAACCTAACTTTTATGTAATTCCGACGATTCACGATCCATTATTTATAAATAATTATGTAATAATATTAATTGTTATATTAATATTATTATTTATCATCGTTCACAAGTATTATTACTCTCAATATTATTAATAATATTATTATTAATAATTATTATTATCATTAATATTTTTATCACTTTCACTAAAAGTAAAAATATTATTACAAATATCATTATTACTAATTTTAATTAAAATTATCATCATTATTATTGTCATATTAATATTATTATCATTAATATTAATATCATTACTAGTATTATTATTTAGTATTATTATTATTATTATTATTATTATTATTATTATTATTATTATTATTATTATTATTATTATTATTATTATTATTATTATTATTATTATTATTATTATTATTAACATTTGTACTAATTATTATTATGCCTATTATCAATATTAGTATAAAATAAATACAATCTAATATTATTATCATTAATAATATTATCATTAATAATATTATTATTCTCATTTTTATTTATTAATATAATTATTATTTTTAGGATAATTAATTAATATTAATTAAAAATAAAAGTGGACAAATACCTAAATTAGGTCAAAACAATATCTGTATATATTTTTATTACGATTATGATCGCTGCTTTTATATTTTTTTGTTCAATCATGATCTTCTACTTATTTTTTTATTTTATTTATCTGCTGTTTATATTTTTTTAGTACTTTCAGTTCCAAAGTGATAATCAAGTCGACATCCACTCAATGGTAGCAATCGATCATTTCAATTTATTTATAAAAACCTAATCGATTTCTCCATCTTCATTATCAACATAATCCTCTGTTTGATTTAAATTAACAGAAATATATATATATATATATATATATATATATGTATATATATATATATATATATGTATATATATATATATATGTATATATATATATATATGTTTGTATATATATATATATATATATATGTATGTATGTATATATATATATATATATGTATGTATATATATATATATGTATGTATATATATATATATGTATATATGTATGTATATATATATATGTATATATGTATGTATATATATATATATATGTATATATATATATATATATATATATATATATATATATATATATATATATATATATATATATATATATATATATATATATATATATATGTCGATACCTCTGTTTCTTGTTCAATTATCTAAAAGCTCGAAATCTAAATCCATTTCAAAAACTATAAATGTGGTTTTGTTAGGAATCCTCTAGGGAAACTAACTGCAAAATTTGAGGTTCCAACTCTTTCTATCGATCACGAATTTCGGAGTCAAACTTTAGAAATAAAAAGTCAACTGTTTTATTCATAGCAAAATTCAAGTTCGTTTTGATGTTTCTTGATCAATTGATGATTCTAATAGTTTCTAGGAGGGATTTGGAAAATATTTCGTGAAGGAATTGTTACCTAAAAACTTCTAAAAATCGAAATCAAGTTTTCTTTTTTTAAAAAAATAGCGACAGCAGCACTTTGCTATTTCTGTTTTTTTCATTTTTTTATTTAAGATCACATTTTATGATTTTATTTTTGTTTACAAGACATAAACAAAACTATAAATTCATTTTTATAGTTATTAAGACTGATTTGATCGAGCTTTTGAACAAGAAGAAGAAATGAGGAAACAGGAAGATAGATATTATATAATTATAATTAATACGGATATAAGACAGAAAACTAGCAGCAGAGCAATGGTGTTGTGTGTTTATGGTTGAGCGGGAGGTCACGGGTTCGAGTCCCGTCTTGGGCAAGTTTTTTAGAAAAAGCTTTAAAGGTAGTATTTTTTATCAAATTTTTTATTATTTTTATTATTGTTATTATTATTAATAATCATTATTATTATAAGTATTATTATTATTATTATTATTATTATTATTATTATTATTATTATTATTATTATTATTATCATTATTATTATTATCATTATTATTATTATTATCATAAGTATTAGTATTATTATCATTTTAGTTATTAATATAAATATTATATTATTAATATTAGTAAGATCATTATTTTTATAAGTTATTATTATTAGTATTATTAAAATTATTATTATTATCAATTATTATTAATATTATTATTAGTATCATTTTATTAAAAACTATTATTTTTATTAATATTATCATTATTACAAAAATTATCATTACTATCATTATAACATTCTAATTTAGTATTAAGTACTATCATTACAATTATTATTATGAGTATTACCATTTTTATTACCATATTAACATTATTATTATTATTATAAATATAAAGATTTTTGAAAATACTTAAGCTACAATTTAAATTGAATTATTAATATACTCATTACAATCATTATTTTAGTACTATTACAATTATTACTTTAACAATCAATTGATATTTACATTAAAAATATATTTAATATATATTACATAACTATATTGATATTATTATAACAAAATTATTATAACAAACACTATGTGTTTAAAATATATAAAATAAATATTCATATAACATATAACTATATAACGTTTAAAATAGTAAATATATTATTAATATAAATAAGCAATAACATATATAAATAATAAAATACTGGTTTGATTACCATTATATGTTTATTATATGTTTTAATATATATAAAACTGATATAGGTTCGTGAATCCAAGGATAACTCCGCACTTGTTCAGTACCATCATACACATAATCACTACAAACTATCATATCGTATCGTGAGTTTTCATAGCTCCCTTTTTATCTATATTTTTGGGCTGAGAATACATGCGCAACTTTTATAACTGTTTTACATGTTAGACACAAGTACTCTAACTTTTATGCTGAATACGTGCTTTGTCATGCTAAATCCTTGCCGTAATATCGTTAATTGCTTGGTGAACGCAAATTTAGTTATTATTAATAGCGCTATTGAGAGTAACGTCTCTAATCATTTGACCTCTGGTCTTTGGTTACATAAAAATGATTCAAACTGACACTGACTGTTCAAGGTGTCTCAGGGTAAAATTCTGTTTAGTCGTGATATTACAAACTACAGCAACTCTTTTTAGATTGATATGATGGGTATCAATCAACTTTAAACTGAAATCTTGTGGTCTAATGCTATACTGAACTATTGATTTATGATAAACCTATGAACTCACTCAACCTCGTGTTGACTTTTTAAGCATGTTTATTCTCAGGTACTTAAATATTGCTTTCGATGTATATTTGCTGCTTTGATGATGATTGCTTGCTATGCTTGGAGTCTTCATTACATATAATATCAATTAAAGATATTTAATGTTCTAAATACAATGTAATCTATTTATCTTCCGCTGCAAAACTCAATAAAACGTCTCATATAGAGTCGTTCTCGTTTATAAAACTGTGATTTGATATAATTAGTCACAAATACCCCAGGCCCTATTTGGGGGTGTGAAAAAATCCAAGTCTATTTAAAGGCTTTTTGTCATCCAATTTCAACACACCTCTCCCCACTCTCTCACTACAATACACTTTCTCTCACTAGAGCTTTCAAGGCCTTCTCACCTCCAAGCGGGAAATTAAGTACCCGAAGGCGAACGCCGAAGATTGTAATAGGAGCGGTCTAGAGGATGTCAGCACTTGTAATGGTCCAGATCTCGTCTGTAAACGGTAAACGCTGTAAACGGTGAACGCTTTCCTTAATTTAATAAAGTTATCTTGTTATCTTAAGTTGCTTTCATCTTGCATGCTTATCTATCTGTTACAAATGTTTATTATATGTTGAATACTTTATCTGAAACTTATCCTACTGTTATGTTGAAACCTTGATGGTTTAGAAGTTTAATTTACGGATCACCCTTTTTAGCTTATTCACGTGGCTATAACCTAATATTAGGACCTGATCAACCCTAGGATACAAGGTAAGTAGTTATATGTGCGTAACATCACAATATGGATATAGTACCTACGTACGAATAACCATTTATTCGTCCAAGAAGAGCTGCCCATTTAGGCTGTGATTAGAGTAGGCAATATAGAGTTCAGTGAACACTAGCTTGCTCAAAAGCATGATTTGTGTCAGAAGCAACGTTCTTGAGATGCTGTAAGATGATCCGGGGTTGAATAAGTGATCGCAAAGAAGAGACCTCTAATCCAATTAGCAGTACCTTAGAATATCTAAGATTGCACATCTGTTAATGTTAAGGCATAACGTAGTGTTAAGTGGTGGAATATTGCTTTAGTTAGACCAACTAGAATTAAGAAAAGCTGAGACTTTCCTTTATGGGTATACCACATTGTTCATGCACCTAGGATTCTATCCATAAGGTCGTTTAAACTCTCTAAGGTTAGCGTTGGGAGTAAGGATTTCCGTCTTAGCCAGAATCTTCAAAGCCTAAACTCTTAGTGACAAACCAGTTAGGTTTATAGCCCAATTGATTGAGGTTTAGTGTTTATTTTAGGAAGTAAAACTCTTGTGATAGTCTCCCATTAGAATTCTATTCTCCATACCTATCTATCATTATCTTTACAGTTAAATTATAAAATTATTAGTTAATCTTAATCTATCACCTCTTGTCACTTGGGTTGACTATATAGGCACTTTTGTTCCACATTACTGAGCAAACATACAAAAATATGAACCTGAGTTATATTTACCACTTACGCGTTAAAAGGAAGACAAGTAGGTGAGTTATAGCTAGGAAACCCCAGCTAAATATAAATGATAAAACCATTACTCTCTTTTGGTAGCTAATTCTGACGTGTTGCGACCTAACGACACCGCACAAATAAAACCGTCCGTTTTGGCCATATCAGATGGCAATAGATCTGATATGGATCGGGTGATGACGTATCCATATCCATATTCATTTAGTTTTGTTCATCCGTATCCATATCCATATCCATTTAATTTCAATTCATTCATTTATATCCATATCCACTGGACTAAGCGGGTTAATGGATATCCATTGAATATTGAAACAGTGTCATAATATTTCCTAATACGTGATAAAAATAAAAAAGTAGTATAGCAAAAATAAATATAACATGACATGATAAAATCTATCAACAAGAATGTAATCTTTGTCGTAGATTGAACACAACTTGTTGAATTTATTAATTAACATATATTATGGAAAATTAAATATGTAATATGTATGTTTATTTTGTTAGATATAAGTGTTTTATTGTAATATATTGTTATTTCATTATAAGGTTGAAAGTAATATGTATATCTTACTGTAAATGCATATATAATAGTAAATATGTAAGTGTATATCTATATTTATGTATGTGTATATGTATTTCTGGTGTTAATGGATATATCCATGGATGAAATTTTTCATCCATGTTCAAAACCATATCCATGTAGGTTCATCAATATCCATATTTGTATCCATATCCATTTAAGTTCATCCTTATCCATCACGAAGCGGGTGGATCAGATAGATATCCAGTGGATCGGATTGCCATTGACATCCCTAATAGTACTTTGATGTTTGTTAATAGGTCTTAAAGAGTTTGTAGAAGTTATGTGTATGTTGTAGAAGTTCTTTTTGAGCTTACTGTTTTGAAATTCTGGGGCTTAATATCATTAAGATGTCAAGCTTTGTTTTAATTTAATTATATGTTTTTTTCCTCAAAAATAAAAGGAAAATTGGTCATTCATTTTCGAAATTGTTTAACAATATGCCCTCAGAAATTTAAAATGATAAATTATGCCCCCTTACCGCGCACCACGCACAACGCATGATACGTACAAGGACATATGCGATGCGCGTCATCGAGCATTCTTGCTTTTGATGCTATTATACTAATCAACACGCACCACGCATAGTGCAACACACACAGTGTGCTTTACTTCGTGTGTGGTGCGTGTTTATAGAGATATGATAAGGATATTCATGATAAGATTTCTTGACATTTTTTCGATTGTCAAGATCTTAAATGACAAAACTAGGGTCCCAAATCTACTTTATTTCTGATTAGTTTCTGAGTTGGAGTCCTATCGAGATCGGGATGGACATGGTCGCAACCAGGATGGCTTGTGAAATAGAAATTAGTAGCTGGAAACATGGCCATCGAGACTGGGATGGATCCTATCATAATCGAGATGTGTGCCATTGCAACCCAGATGGATCTCATCGTAACTTAGATGCGTCTGCGGTCAGAATTGGATTTTGACTAGGACTCCTCGATGTATCATGATTCTAACTCATTTTAGGCAATAAATACACCCACATATAACATGTAAATTGTAGCTATGAATTTTATTAATAAGAATACTCTTTGTTTGGCTGATGTAACAACCCTACTTTTTCCGTTACTATCGTTAATTATCCGTTTAGTATTTAACGGTGATTACATAGAACTCTGTGTGTTTAATAGAATTAAATGCATACTTGATCCTAGTAGATTAATCGAATTAATATGGTTATATTAATTAGTGAACTTGTTTCGGATATCGAAATACTTAGAAAACGATACGATTAAGATAATCGCCTAGAAAGCTTTCTAGTTTACTGAACTTAGAAAAACGGTAAAATAATTATTTTTAATAATTATTGACTTTTTAAAAATGTATTTAATTTATTATTTATTTAATGAATTAAACCCGGTGATTTCGTTTCAACGACTAGTTAACGTACCGGAGACCCGGTACGGTTAACGGCACTCGCAACGGACCACGCGCGTACAAGCAATTAAGCAAAACAGGCACAGGAACACCCCTATAGGGCCATTCGGCCGAACCCCCCGATGAACCCTCCTTATTGGACCTAAAATTGATTATTGGATCACTAGTTAGTTTAATTAGGCCCTAATTACTAGTTATAAATAGGAAGAAAATAACTGGAGCCTTATTTTTCCCAAACCTAGTCGACATATCCATCTCCCTCTCCTCTCTTTGGCCGTCGATCACCACATCACCACCATCACCTTCAAAACTCAAAATCAGACAAAACCTCGTGCATTAAAGTTGTTCCTCGCATCGTTCTCTACGCGCACATACTTTCAATTTGTGATTTTAAGGTATAATTGATAACCCTAATTTTAGATCAGTTTTTTGTTCAATTTCATAGTGTATTGATGTCTAGTGCTCAATTGATTGCGTTTAGAATTGTCGTTAGTCGTTAAATTGCTCGATTGTTGTCGTTGCTACGAATCACGAATTTTTTGTTGTGGATCTGATCAAATTAGTTTATGTACTAATCTTGTATTGTATCTAGATAGTTGGATCTCGAAAAATTAATAAATTTGAACTTTGATTTCGCATGATTTCTTTATCGTATGCTCAAGTTATGATTAATCGAAGTTTTCGTTAGGGTATTGCATGATATACGAATTTTCTGGAATATGTACTTTGTGAGTTAGCTATTGAAATGATAAACATTGAAATCTTTGTTAAATATCAGGCATGTTAGACTCAAGAATTGCGTCAAAAGGTTTTGTAATGCTCTCAGTGTGTCAAAACAAAAATTGGTGTTTTCTAGTGAGCTGAAACTGATTTCGTAGTCATGGGAAATGATATCATGTGAAGTATAAGTTGATTGAGACCTTGATCTTATGGAATATGATTATTTATATGTTCCTAAGCATGTTACATTTGTATGATAACTTCTGAAAACGTGGTTTGATATGTGTTTTATGCTACGTTAAATGACATGTCTGATTTTTGTTCGAAAACTGAAGGTCTGACTTCATTGAATTAACTGTATAAATTGGCTACATGAAAGTCTTTGGTTATTTTTCCACTAAAACTTTGAAGTGTCTGGAGTAAGTTCCAATGAGCCGTTCGTTAAAATATATTTTCAATTTTAAATGAGAATTTTTCTAAAACTGTTGAGCGTGCAGAAACTGATTTGGTAAACCGTAACTACACCCTTTCTGAAACCTGACTTGTAGACGTCGTATGATACCCTGGCTAGACTTTTTGGAATCTTTTTTGAGTCTACTTATGATCTGAAGTTTTTCATGTGGTCATGAATTATGTGCTATGAATTATGTGCGATTGTTTGCGACTAGTGCATGAACTTGATGCGAAACGATAAACTGTAAACGTGTGCTTGACGAACTATGAGCTATAACATGTTACTTGACTTAGGATTAACATGTTGACCAAGATTTAATGACCTACTAAGATGTTAGACTTTAGTTGACCACTTGACTGAGTTGACTTTTGGTTTGACTTTGCATGACTTTTGTTGACTTGCATGAACTAGTTGACTTTTACTTGCTTATTGAGTCAGTCTGAGCACTAGGACTATGCGTACACTATGAGTTGACATAGTGTGACCTATGTATTTACTTAAGATGATATAATTTACTAGGTTGCGTTTATTGTTCGTGATTGTCCGACTACCGTACGGTTGTTACTAAGAGATTTTTCAGTGCTTTGCTAAGGTGAGTCTACATTCCCTATTACTTTTTACATATGAGATAACATGCTTTTTCTAATGTTTTACATATTATGCACGAGTAAATTAAACATATACATATGAGTTCAGATCAGAAATCCCTTAGCTTGATTATATTAATTACTTTACGTAAGCTCGACTTATAGGGACGGTACTGTTAGGTTTGATAAACCTCGCCTCAACGTACGGGGTGCTTATTCTATTGTAACTTGTACACTTGATCGGTGTATGCTTAGAAAGGGTAAAAGGAAGACGTGTAGCGCTTTAGCTATCCGCAGGGTTAAAGCCTTATAATCAAGTGCTCATGCTAATGTATAATTTTTACGATGCTTTTATTTCAAAAATCTTGTGGCCTAACTTACTAAATGTTTTACTAAACATGTAGATTCACTCAACGTTTTTCGTTGACATTTTGCATGTTTTTATCTCAGGTCCTTAGAGGTATGCTTCCGCTTGCAAAAAATGTCTTGCTTGTTTGTTGCTAATACTGGAGTGATGTCCAACATGTTTTTCGTTATGACTTATTTCAAGAACTTATATTCGCATTAAAAATTGTTTGTTTCAATTAATGATTGGGGTTTACTTATGTTGGTCATTTATGTCAACCGTTTTTCAGAATTATTTCTTTAATAAATGACTTTACTTTTGAAACTTAATGCGATTACTTTTCGGAAACGTCTCATATGGAGGGCGTGATCGTTAACTGTGGGACCAGAGCTGTTAGTGGATTCTGAAGGGGTACTACAACTGAGGTTTAAAGTAATCAAGTTTTGATTACATATAACCTCGGTGAACATGTTTATCGTTCTTGCTAGTTTCTTCGTGTTATTCACTTTAAATCCATTTGTTGTGTGGGTTTGGTTACTTAGAGTTATCAAGTGTTGTTAGGGCTCACACTTTTATTCCTATCAAGTGGTATTAAGAGCTTAGGTTCGTTTTTTGGGAACAATGGAGACCAAAAAATGATGTGAAAATTGATCGGTTTGATGGAACCGATTTTAGCTTTTGGAAGATGTAAGTATAAGACCTTCTCTATTAAAAGAAGATTCATCTACCCTTAATGGGTGTTAAACCAGAAGAGATGGGGCAAGGCAAGTGGGACTTGTTGGATAGGTAAGCCCTATGGGTTGTTCAACTTTCAGTGGCCAAGAACGTTGCTTACAACATTATGGGTGAAACCACATCCTTGGGGTTGATTGCGGATTTATCCAACATGTATGAAAAGTCATCCTCTTTGAACAAAGTTTTCTTGATTTGAAAATTGGTGAATGCTAGTATGATGGAGAGTTCCTCGACGGCGGATCATGTTAATGAATTTAATTTGATTTTAACTCGGTTGAAATCAGTTGACATTAAATTCGCTGATGAGCTCGAGGATTGTTTTAACTATCTTCATTACCAGATAGTTGGGCCTGTACGTTTACAACGGTTAGTGTTTCATCTAAAACTACTATTTGCACTTATGAAGGAATTTGTGATTTGATTCTTAGTGAAGGTATTCGTAGGAAAGATTCAAGTGGGGGTTCGGGTTCGGTTATAAGTGTTAGTCGGAAAAGAGCTAGGTTAAGAAGTCCATCAAGGAGCAAGAACGTTGTGTGTTGGAATTGTCAACAAGTTGGTCACTATAAGTCAAAGTGCACGAGTCTTAAGTCGCATGGGATCATGGTAACTACGGTAATCAAGGATGCGTTAATGTGCCAAGAAGAGGTTCTTGACAAATCTTGGGTTTTAAATTTGCGTACCTCGTATCATGCTACCCCATACATGAATGACATGGTGAATTTTAAGGGCTATTGCGGTAGAGTTCGAGTTGCGAATGGGAGTACTCTTGATGTTGTGTGCATTGGTGATCTCGTGGTTAGAAACTTGGATTATGCTTGGATCTTGAGAAACTTGAGATTCATCCCAAAGCTCAAGAGTAGATTGATCTCGATTGGGCAATTGGATGATGATAGGTGTCAGGTTCTATTTGGGTATCAAAGGTGGATACTGTTTTTAGGAAGTCTTGTAATTGCTCGCGGGTATAATACGGGAACCATGTATATGGTTGATGTTCCTTCCAAGGAATGGCTAGGTGGTTTTGTAGCTTCTAAAAGTCCTAAAGTGTTAATGCTTTTCGGTATTATTGAAGGGTCTTATTTGAGTGTGAGCTCAAGGAAAGTCGAAATTAGTGGAGATTCGGGTCGAATTGGTTATACTAGAGTCTTCGTTACTTCGGGTAGATCTTCTCCAATGGAAAATTTGTTGCGATCGACCGAGGAAGGTGAACACTAGATTTTTCTAGGATTCACAGTTAATGATACATCCGTACAATGTGTATTGGGTAGGGGTGAAAAATCGGTTTGTCGAAATTCGTGGGCACGTTTGTGATCGGTGTTCCAATGGTAAAAGGAAAGGCAGTAAAGTAGACGATTAAAGGTACGATTGCGTTCTCGTGCAAAGTTTTAATTGGTAATGTCCATGTGTCCGTTCTACAAACGGGTTTATTCTTTGTTGGAAAGATAAATCGGGTGGATGATATTGTGTACGGGTGGATCACTTGGGAGATGGTGGCGATTGGGTCGGGCCGGACTCAAACGACTCGTTATCACCTAAACTAAGGAGATGGGTGCCGTATCCAAAAAGTAGTTCTTGGTCCCAAGTTAGTAACATAAGGATCGAATTATAGCTCAGCGGTATTTTTGGTGACCAAAGACTTCTCTTGCTCGAAGGTTATCGAGTGAAGTGAGGTGTGAGTCGGGTGCTAATTCAACGGTATCAAAAGGAGTGTGTAATTAGCGGGTGTGGTTGTTGTGGGATGAAAAACATGTTAGAGTTAAGTATCGTTTAACGTCTCTTCGAGAGGGAGATTGTTAGGAGTGCGAAGACGAGTTAATCACGAATTGGTTTCTGAGCTGGAGTCCCATTGATACCGGGATGGACATGGTCGCAATGGGGATGGTTTGCGAAATCGAAATCAGTAGCTGGAACATAGCCATCGAGACTAGGATGGATCCTATCACAACCGAGATGTGTGCCATCGCAACCGGGATGGATCCCATCGCAACTGAGATGCGTCTGCGGCCAGAATTGAATTTGGACTAGGAGTCCTCGTTGTATGCGATTCTAACTCGTTTTAGTCTATAAATACCCCCATTTGTAATAAATAAATTGTCCCTACGAATTTAATTCATAAGAATACTCTTTGGTTGACCGTGGATTAAAGTATTCAAGTTTTGATTACATATAACCTCGTTAAATTCTCGTGTTTTTGCGTTCTTGCTAGTTTCTTCGTGTTCTTCAGGGGTAATGACACCAGAAGACAGCTGAGACCGAACACTAATACAGGAGGCCGTTTTCTTGCAGGAGTGCTTACGCGCGCTCTTACGTTTTCTTCGCTTGCTTTATATCTGTTTGTTGTTAGTGGGTTTGATAACTTGGAGTTATCAAGTATTGTCAGGGCTTACACGTTTATTCCTAACAAGTAGATCTAGTCTAGTATATTACTTTAGAAGACAAGGGTGGTGAATTCTCGATCATTTGACGACAACAAAGAGTAGAGATTGATTGGTGTCGGATTTAACTGCCTTCTCCAGCTGCAATGATTGGATCTGCTATTGAATACTCCTCAAATGCCTTTAAAAAAAGAAGAAAAAAACTCCTCAATTATAATCTATTCATGTTTTCATACTAAAAATAAATCAAAAATAAAATTAAATAACAACCACAAATGAGATGGGAGATGGGATTCATCAGAGGAACATGAAAGTGCATGTGCAAGTTTGTCACCAATTGTTGAGCAAAATATTA
Organism: Rutidosis leptorrhynchoides; assembly: GCF_046630445.1. NCBI lineage: Eukaryota > Viridiplantae > Streptophyta > Magnoliopsida > Asterales > Asteraceae > Rutidosis > Rutidosis leptorrhynchoides. The sequence goes on along the minus strand of NC_092337.1, from coordinate 462,059,422 downwards.
GAATCAAATCATATGTTCAATAATAAGTGTTTTTTTACTACTAATTACTCCTCTCTCTGTAAAAACAAATAATTTTTTTCTTATTCAATCTCTGTGATCACTTGGTCATGATTTAGTATCTATCCGTATGTGTTGTTACCTCACATCACATAATTCACCTCTCTTCTATATTAACAATTTTTTTTTAAAAAAAGCAAACTCACACACTTTTACATTAATCTATGAAATACGTCCACAAGGGGACTTGAACCCTCAACCTCATGGTTAAAAGGGCCACCACAATACCGCCAGGCCAATAGCTCTTTAATTATTTTAACAATTAATGACGACCGTTAGACGATGTTTGACTTTTATTACTCCCTAATTATTAACAAATAAAAGTTTCACATGTATGCGTATATAAACATTAGTCGATTCACGTAAAATCCACTAACGTTAAAGAAATAAAACATAACCAAAGGGTTATTAGACTATTAGCTTGTCGGTATCGAGGTAACTCCATCCAGTCTACTCAAAATATTGAGAGTTTGAGTTTAAGAGTGGACAATTGTGTATATTCTTAAAAATATCCGTGTTGTGAGTTTGCCTCGTCGCCTCGAAACAAAAAAGAATATGTATACTATATATTGTCTTTTACGGAATACATATAGTTTAGCCGTATATACACAATTATAAACTAGATGGGTGTTATATGTAACTTAATTAGAAATTATTAATATGTGGTAAAAGGTTGTAAATGTCTTAATAATGGGGAAGCGGGGGAAAACAAAACTTTTTTTTTCGTTTTTTTAAAAAAAATTTATTCACGGACATTATAGATTGGATAAAAATATGAACATTTAATAAAGACACTTTGTGATAAATATTTTTATTTTGGCGGAAAAACGCTCGAAGAAGTAATATATAACAATTATCGTGTTTTTCGAGCGTATGTTGAGGTTTTTAGATATTAGGGTTTATAGGGTTTAGAAAGTTAGGGTTTAGGGTTTAGATTTAGAGTTTAGAGTTTAGATTTTGGATTTTAGATTGAGTTTTTAACACGAACGGTTTAGAGTTTAGGGTTTAGGGTTTTGGGACTAAACCCAAAAACCTAAACCCTAAACTCTAAATCGGGCCAAATTTTACTTCACAAAACATGAAGAAAAAAAACGTTAACATTCTTCACGATCAATATTATCTTGAATGTTATTTTTGTCGATCGTTTTCCCTCCTAAATAATAACATTCATCACTAAGTGTCTTTTCTAAATGCTCATATTTTTGTGTGATCTTGATGCCTAAAAAAAACAATGTACAGTATCTCTACTTGTTCATCATCATTATTCAATTATAAGGTAAAATAACATAATCAGTAAATCATTGATCCAAACGTGTATAAATGTTCCTTTAAGTTCTACATCTCCACATCATTATATATATATATATATATATATATATATATATATATATATATATATATATATATATATATATATATATATATATATATATATATATATATATATATATATATATAGTGGTAGGATTAAGGGGGAAGTAACCAATCGGGGGGAAGCAAAACTTTTTTTTTGTTTTTTTAAAAAAACTTTGTTCACGAACATTATAGATTAGATGAAAATAGGAACATTTAATAAAGACATTTTGTGATAAATGTTTTTATTTTGGCGGGAAAATGCTAGAAGAAGTAATATATAACAATTATCGTATTTTTCGAGCATATGTTGAGGTTTTAGATATTATGGTTTAGATATTAGGGTTTATAGGATTTAGAAATTTAGGGTTTAGGGTTTAGATTTAGGGTTTAGATTTTGGATTTAGATTGAGTTTTTAACACGAACGGTTTAGACTTTAGGGTTTAGGGTTTTGGGTTTGGGGTTTTGGGTTTAGGGACTAAACCTAAAACACCAAACCCTAAACCATAAACTCTAAATCGGGCCAAACTTTACTTCACAAAACATGAAGAAAAAAAAAACGTTAACATTCTTCACGATCAATATTATTTTGAATGTTATTTTTGTCGATCGTTTTTCCTCCTAAATAATAACATTTATCACGAAGTGTCTTTTCTAAATGTTCATATTTTCGTGTGATCTTGATGCATGAAAAAAAATTTCCAAAAAAAATGAAAACTGTTTTTTTTTATTCTCCCCGCTCCCCCGATTGGTTACTTCCCCATTGATCATGCCCATATATATATATATATATATATATATATATATATATATATATATATATATATATATATATATATATATATATATATATATATATATATATATACGAAGTCCGTATCGATTATAAACGATTCACAACAGTTGATTACATCGCGAGGTACTTGACCTATATATGATACATTTTACAAACATTGCATTCGTTTTTGAAAAGACAATCTTTCATTACATCGAAAATTGACAGGCATGCATAACATTTCATAATATATCCAACTATAATTGACTTGATAATAATCTTGATGAACTCGACGACTCGAATGCAACGTCTTTTGAAATATGCCATGAATGACTCCAAGTAATATCTATAAAATGAGCAAATGCACAGCGGAAGATTTCTTTCATACCTAAGAATAAACATGCTTTAAAGTGTCAACCAAAAGGTTGGTGAGTTCATTAGTTTATCATAAATAATCATTTCATAATTTTAATAGACCACAAGATTTCATATTTCCATTTCTCATAAACATACGTCCCATGCATAGAGACAAAAATATCATTCATATGGATTGAACACCTGGTAACCGACATTCACAATATGCATATGAGAATATCTCGATAATTCCGGGATTCTCCTTCGGACATGATATAAATTTTGAAGTACTAAAGCATCCGGTACTTTGGATGAGGCTTGTTGGGCCCGATAGATCTATATTTAGAGTTCGCGTCAATTAGGGTGTCTGTTCCCTAATTCTTAGATTACCAGACTAAAAAGGGGCATATTCGGTTTAATAATCCAACCATAGAATGTAGTTTCCAGTACTTGTGTCTATTTCGTAAAACAGTTATAAAAGTAGCGCATGTATTCTCAGTCCCAAAAATATATATTGCAAAAGCATTTAAAAAAGGAGCAAATGAAACTCACCTAATGTATTTTGTAGTAAAAATACATATGACGACATTGAACAACTGAACAATGCAGGGTTGGCCTTGGATTCACGAACCTATATCATTTGTATATATATATTAACATACGTAATTGTGTTCGAACCACTTTATATTTATTTTGTTATGTATTAAGATTAATATTCTTATATATATTTTATTAATATTTATACTTTTAATATGATGGTATTTTTAATAAATTCAAGTTATATTAAAACGTAAATGAACAAAAAGTATTTTATTAGTAAAAGTAATATACTTATTATATATACTTTTATATATCTAATATTTGTATCTATTTTATGATATCTATCTTTTTAGTTTTAGATCATAAAAATATAGTTATATTTTTTATACAAAATACATTTAAAATTAAAGTTATAGTTAATAATGTTAATAATAATAACAATAATAATAATAATATTAGTAATAATAATACAAATAATTTTTAAGTGATAATACTAGTAATAATAATGATAATATCATAAATTATATTATTAATCATTTTGTTAATAATAATATCTAACACATGATAACAATAATAATAGTTAATAATAATAATCAAAGTAATAATAATAATAATAATATAACAACAATAATAATAAGGAAGTAATAATAATAAAATGTAATAACTACCTCATATAAGCCCTTTAAAAAAAAAACGTCCCAAGCTAGGCTTGAACCCTCGACCTCTCGTTCATACCACACACCCCTTTACCAATGATCCGTGACCCTTTTTCTGGTATTAAATTGTTTCTAATTTGTTTTATTTAATAACCCGAGCTCATCTCCTTCATCTTCTCCTCCACAATTTATCAAAATCAAGCCAAATCTTAACTGTGAACTACAATTCGATTTAGGACTTGAAATTAATTTATAAATAACCTAAGTTGGATGAATTAGTTAAATCAAAAAAAAAAAAAAAAAAAAAAAAGCAGCAGACTGCCGTCGCTGTTGATAACTGAAAAAAAATGGTTTTCGATTTTTGTAACGTTATAGCTAAAGATCATAACACGAAAAAGTTTACTAATCTTACATAGAAGCTATTGGAACCATCAATTGACTTAAAAACATCAAAACCAGTTCGAATTTTAGATGAACATATTCGTTGACTTTTTAAAATTTAAAGTTTGACTTCAAAATTTGGATTCGATAGGACGAATTGGGATTTGAAACTTTGCAGGTTAAGCACAGGGGAACTAACTAGGTGTCGATGATTTTTCTGTTGAATTTACTCAGTGACAACCGTAATTGTTTTACTTGATAATGAGTATCGATATTTTGGATGATTGAATGATTAATGTAAAGTAATTCCATCGGTTTATAATGGATAAAAAAAATGAAGAAACAAAACAACGAAAAAAAATATTCAATCAGACAAGTTGATACAGTTTTAGAAAAGGACTTGTAATAATTTCTTACTCCTTGTTTGACATTAGTGTCTAACGAAATTAGATAGGCAACAAAACAGAATCGTCCTTGTTAGATTTTACATATATAAAAATAATTCTAATAATTAATAATTATATTAATAATAATTAATAAAACTAATTTTTATCTGATTTAAAAATGCTAATATATAAATATAATTTAATTATTAATAACATGACATAACTTGTTATGAATTATAAAAGTACTAATAAATAATAATAATAATATTGATAATAATAAAAGAAAATGATAATTTGATAATATGATAATTTTATCAATAACAATAATGATAAATATGATAATACTAATAATAATAATAATATAGCATATTACATGTATTAAATCTATTATTAATAATAATAATAATGAAAGTATTAATAGTTTTAATATATTAATTATATTCAAACTTGTAATCTAATATAATACCATTTATTATTTATTGTAAGATTATGTTATATAATGACATTTACTGAACAGTTAAAATTTATATATTCTATATATGTATTTAATAGAAATCATATTTAGTTTCATAATAACGTATACTGAAAATTTAATATTTACATAATCCTATATTAGTATGTAATTGTGTTTGCATATAAGTTACATGTAAATATGAATACATTAATAATGTTTTATTTACATAATCATTATATATCCATTTACTATATTATATTATTTCGTAATAGAAATATATATTAAAAGTTTCAACACATAATATTTATATCTCCTATATATATGTATATTACAATATATATATATATATATAATGATAGTTATCTATAGAAATCATATATATGTATATATATGTATGTATATATATATATATATATATATATATATATATATATATATATATATATATATATATATATATATATATATATATATAAACTCATTTTAAATTACACTTAGTTATTTTGTATCTTATTTTATATATTTAATTTAAATGTTTAAATTCTACTTTATAATTTCAAATTATATATATATATATATATATATATATATATATATATATATATATATATATATATATATATATATATATATATATATATATATATATATATATATATATATATATACATACATATTTATTTGCAAACTATGGTTCGTGAATCGTCGGGATTAGTCAAAGGTCAAATGTATACATGAACACAGTTAAAAGGATTTTGAGACTTCAACATTACAGACTTTGCTTATCGTGTCGAAACCATATAAAGATTCAGGTTTAAATTTGGTCGGAAATTCCCGGGTCACTACAGTACCTACCCGTTAAAGAAATTTCGTCCCGAAATTTGAGTGAGGTTGTCATGACTAACAATCAAAATGTTTTCGTGGCAAATATGAGTTGATAAATAGAATTTTATCACAGGGTGTAACCTGAATAAAATAATTCGATTATTTGAAGCGTACGAGTGAAGCTATCACTAAAGAGTGAAATAGGAAAGTAAAGATTCATCTTAACTTCTGACGTAGGGGGCTGAATTCCGGAATTCAAGGGATTTAAAGAAAATCTTCGAAATCTAAAAGATTTGATTCTTCGGCGAGTAAGGAAATTAAGATCTCTATAATTAAATACAGTGATCTGCCTCGATTACACTGTCTGATGTTTCTACTATAAATTAAGCTCTTCCGTTCCATTATTCTCACCATTCCTATACTTTCTTTCTTAGTTCATACATCCAAAAGATTGTGAAAATGCTTAATCCAGTTTTAATCCTTGATATTTTTCTAATTATCATTTCTGTCCTCCTTCTTTTCAATCTTCCACCAGAAAAATCTGTTAACTTTTAATATAACCTTGGGGTGATACTATTCTTAATTATGCCGTGTCTTTATATTGCTATTCCTATTAATACCCACGGTTTGTAACTTTCGTGTTGTTATTGAGCTTTATATTTTCTCTTATATTTTGGAGCTCTTTGGCTTTTTATTATCCTCCCGACCTCTAGTAAAGCGAGTAACGGTCCATAATCCGTAAGTATGGAATTTCGAATGAACTTTATGTCCTATATACGAAAGAACGTAATAGCACGATTTGATTTGCCAAATTATCAAAATTACTGAGAATAGAACTATCAAGAATATATTTTCTTGATATGTTCAGAAGTTAAGCAGAATGAAAGTGTTATGTAACATGGCACGTGGTGACGTTATAATCTGTGAATCATCACATTCCATTAAAACTCAGCATGACTTACTGTAATATAATCACGTTGATCAAGTGTCATTATATTATACTAACTCATGCATCAGTTCCCAACATTGCTTCAATAACATTCATATTTTAAGCTCGAAAGTTTACAGAATATAGAAACTAACAGTTTCTATATGATGTACCACTGATAGAACGAAGAGATTAATAATTTCGGATGAGAATATTTATGAAAATATCTTCAGAACTATCGAAGATATTTATGATGATATTTTGGAATTTCTAAGTTCGATAGTTGATGAAGAAAGATTTTTTGCAAGATTTTTAACATGACTTTGGAGCAAGATATTCTCTAACGATTTCATCGGATCCAGAATTACCTGGATTCTTTGAATATAGGGTTTGGTCCTTGTATTTGTCCTTGGTCTCCTTCGTAGTTAGCTCAATTCGTTTTCCAGTTCCAATTTTTCTGAGCTTTTCCAACGTACTATTCTCTATCATCAAACTTTCGACGGTTAAGGTCGTTTACGGTTATCTACAGTTTCTGCTGCTTCATTCAGCTTTTTTTTATTTTTAAATTCAGAGTATTAATTCGCAGACTGTGTGCTTTTTAGAATTTCAGAATGGAAGGTCATAGTTCTAAGAGATAAATGTTATATGGATACATATAACTGTTGATGTGGAAACGTTGCGAGACTCAAAATACAGATTTGCTGATTCCCGGTAATTGGTATGGCAATTCTTGTTACAAGATGCGGATGAGTATATGATGAGACTTCAATAGATAAATATAGTGATTTGCAGGAGGGATTTGAACCAAGGAGCGACGAGGTTGCTGGTACATCTGCTGGTAATATGGTGGAATATAAAAGGTTCTCTGGTAACAATAAAAGAGCATACATATACATCAAGGTGATAATAAGGTTGTTTCGAACGAAAGGTCAAAGTTGATTTGCTGGAGCTGTGACAAAATTTGCTACTTTGAAAGGAATTACCAAGTTAATTTGGGTAATAATAACACTAAAGGAATTAGCACAACTACGTGTTAAACGTTTACTCAGTTTCCGAGAGTTTTTCATATGCATAATTAAATGTATCAATCTTTTCTCCCGTAGATGAAGTGCGGTTGGTTCATCCTCTCGTTTGAGATGTTTTCAAGAATCATGAAAGGTTTGAACGTGGATCGTAATCATCAAGATACAAATGAGGTTTGAGATGAACTCAAGTGGCACACATGAAGAATTATTTAGTTTTATATGTTATAATCAGTATTTTAATTCATTTTAATTGTCCAATAATATTTGTCCACAGTCGATAGTCGACAGTTTACAGTCCAATAATTCATACATAGTTTAATATATAATATTTGAATTGATTAATACGTATCGTGACCCGTGTACATGTCTCAGACTCGATCACAACTCAAAGTATATATATTATTATAAAATCAACCTCAACCCTGTATAGAGAACTCGATCATTACTGCATATAGAGTGTCTATGGTGGTTCCAAATAATATATATAGATGCGTCGATATGATATGTCAAAACCTTGTATACGTGTCCCGATATTTAAAGTGCGTAAAATAAATAACAGAAATAAAATGACGATAAATAAAATTACGAGAATATAAATTGCGATAAATAAATTGCGATAATTAAATTGCGATAAATAAAATGTAATACGGAATTAACAGTTAGCTAAGAACAGTTAGCTAGGATTTTGTTAGCGTGGATTCTTAACAAAATTTCTCATAGTTAATTTGTTTGTTTCTAACAAATTTTATTTTGTCCAATGTTTTCTTCATTATGTCACTTGTTGGATTCTGATAGGTCAAAATCCAATTATAAAATTGAATGAAAATAGTTATTTTGTGGTGAACGAATTCGTATAGCTGTGGTTGTAAGTAGGATAGAAAATAACAGTTGAATCAAATTCATAGAATGTACAGTGTAACTTATTAATGCGAAATCTAAATATTCCTCGGGTATTACCTACCCGTTAAAATATTTTCACCATTAACAGTTTGTACAATAAAAATTTTAATTTCAATCTTTATGAAAATATATATACATATATATTTTCTTCAGACGTAATCATGGATTTAATGAGTCAATGTGATATTAAACTCATTAGATTTACGGCTAGAACTAGAGTACATAATCTCTAAAACATTAGAGATTACATAATCATCACGACGGACGAAGATAGTTTATGTAGAATGATTTGTAGAACGATGATTATGCTTGAGGTATAGATTGCGAGGTTGAGACGTGTGATGATGTTGTTGTTATTGGTACTGGTTATGCTGCTGGTGCTGCTGATGGTGGTACTGTTGCTGTCGATGCTACAAGTGTTGTTGGTGCTGGGGTTGGTGATGATGTTGGTGTAGTAAGTATAGCTTGTAGATCTCGCACCATTCTTGTCAGGATTTCTATCCTACCCTCTATCATTTCTATCCATCCACTCATCTGGTTCGATAGATCTTGATTATCAATTCGAAGTTCCCTAACTTCTTCTAATATTCCCTTTCGATTGGTATTCGGAAGTAGAGGTTGAATATTTTCTGAGATTGCAGTAATGCCACCTTCGAGGCGGAATATTTTAGCAAGAAGGGTGAATACAGTGTTGCGCATAGGTTCACCGGTGAGTACATCGTTTTCTCCAATTTTAGGAGGTAAGTTTGGTTCGCGGTAGGGCTCGCCTTCTTCATTTCTCCATCCGATGTTAAGGGTTTATATAAGAAGATTGCAGCTGCGTTTTTAATTGTTGTTCCGGTTGTTTGAAAACCTTCAAGACAGAAACCCAGTTACACGACTTGAACTCTCTTCCAAACTACAAAACCCTACAACCATCGATTGTTTTATTAAATTAGGTGATTGGGCTGAATTCTTTTTGTGATATTTAGTGGACCGAAATCTTTTGTTTTTCCATTGGGCTTTTGCAAATCACTTGGGCCGAAATGAAACTGGGCCAGGAAATAATAACACGGGTTAAATATTATTGGGTCTAAGATTAAATTAGAAAGACATTCTTGGATTGATGGTTAAGGGTGTTAGCTTGGGAGTGAGAGGTCCTGAGTTAGAACCCGGGCTGAGGCAGTTTATTCTTTTTGGAAGCCTATAAATCCTTTTAAGGTAGTCCATTTCATTTATTATCATATTTATTATTATTATTATTATTATAATCACGATTATGATTATGAGATGATTAATATTACTATTTTTATTATCATTAAAATGAGCATTAAGATTATTATTACTATTATTATTATTATTATTAATATTGTTATTAGTATTATCTCTAAAATTATCATTTGTTGAAAATATTTTTATTAACTATATTTACTAATGATATTATCCTAAAATAATACAACTTTTTATTTATGTTATTTTATCAAATGATTTTTAGCAATATAACACTACAGTTAATACATATAACAAAGCTATATTAACACTTTATAATAAATACTAATTTTTTATTTAAATTACATAAAATAGAAATATTTAAATTAGTCATTAATGAAATATATAATTTATTAAAATAACAATTATATCATTATTAATATATAAAATTGTTTGATTACAAATATATGTGTTAATATATATAAATGATATAGGTTCGTGAATCCGAGATCAACCCTACACTTGTTAAATGACGTCATATGTATTTTTACTACAAAATACAGTATGGTGAGTTTCATTACTCCCTTTTTATATATATTTTTGGGACTGAGAATACATGCGCTGCTTTTATAAATGTTTTACGATATAGACACAAGTAATCGAAACTACATTCTATGGTTGAATTATCAAAGTCGAATATGCCCCTTTTTATTAAGTCTGGTAATCTAAGAATTAGTGAACATACACCCTAATTGACGCGAACTCTAAAGATAGATCTATCGGGCCCAACAAGCCCCATCCAAAGTACCGGATGCTTTAGTACTTTGAAATTTATATCATGTCCGAAGGAGGATCCCGGAATGATGGGGATATTCTTATATGCATATTGTGAATGTCGATTACCAGGTGATCAATCCATATGAATGATTTTTGTTTCTATGCATGGGACGTATGTTTAGGAGAAATATGAAACCTTGTGGTCTATTGAAATTATGAAATGATTATTTATGTTAAACTAATGAACTCACCAACCTTTTGGTTGACACTTTAAAGCATTTTTATTCTCAGGTACGAAAGAAATCTTCCGATGTGCATTTGCTCGTATTAGAGATATTACTTGGAGTCATTCATGACAAATTTCAAAAGACGTTGCATTCGAGTCATCGAGTTCATTAATAATATATATATATATATATATATATATATATATATATATATATATATATATATATATATATATATATATATATATATATATATATATATAATATATATATACACTAAAAGAGATGGGAATTGATGTAGTTGCAGAAGAAAAAAATGTCGTTCAATACCTTGCTTTCACACCAAAATTTACACCTTGCCCCCTCAAAGATTTCAGCAAATACAATTTTTCCAGGGTTTAAAATGTAACTTTATTTTTTTATTTAATTCAAAAAACAAAACTCACCATTAACTTCAATGGCCCTTATCTTCCGATCCGACGCGAGTTAATTTTCACCGCCACCACCATTAAATTTGAAATAATTTTTAGAACAAAACGAGACTAGGTACGTTCGAAACGGACAATTTTCTAAAAACGGTACGTGCAACTACATCTAAAACGGATCTTATCTCCCTAGTCGACGCGAGTTAATTTTCACCGCTACCACCATTAAACTTGAAATAATTTTCCAAACAAAACGAGACTAACTATGTTCGAAACGGACAATTTTTCAAAACGGTATGCGCACCTATATCTAAAACGGGTATCAACACATGGGTCGTTTTCCCTTATGTACATACACAACGCTAAGTTAAATATGAATATGCATGCCGAAAGCCCCCGCCGCATCGCGCGAGCCGAACAGGGCTAGTTAACCTTTAGGGATGGCGCCCGCGGGTAATGGGCACGGATTCTATATACCCGCGACCCGCCTGTCGGGTTGTTTTTTTTGCTCGTTGAGACCCGTTACCCACCCGCGGGTAAAAAAATCTCGCCCATGCCCGTGACCCGCGGATACCCGTGACCCACGGCGGGTAATAATAATATACAACTTGATTAATATAACAACTATATCACTAATAATAAATTTGTTCGATTACCATTATATATGTTAATATATATATATATATATATATATATATATATATATATATATATATATATATATATATATATAAATGATATAGGTTCGTGAATCTGAAGCCAACCCTATACTTATTCAATGTCGTCTTATGTATTTTTACTACAAAATACAGTATGGTGAGTTTCATTTGCTCTCTTTTTAATTGCTTTTGCAATATATATTTTTGGGCTGAGAATACATGCACTGCTTTTATAAATGTTTATGAGATAGACACAAGTATTTAAAATATATTCTACGTTGAGTTGTACCACCCTGCATATCTTCCCTAATAGCTTGGTAACTACTATTTACATGTGGTATTGTAAACGCGAATCCTGTTGATAGATCTATCGGGTCTGACAACCCCAAACGGACTGGACGACCAGTATTCAACGGTTGCACAGTACTTCGTTTCGGTGACTACTCTTGGTACAGTGTAGTGAGATTTCATAATAAAGGGAATATGCGACGTTGATTAAATGTTAGGTATGGTTACCAAGTGCTCAACCACTTAGAATATTTTTATTAAAACGTTTGTGTTATGAAATCTTGTGGTCTATTAAGATATTGAAATGATTGTTTTGATAAACCTATGAACTCACCAACCTTTTGGTTGACACTTTTAAGCATGTTTATTCTCAGGTATGAAAGAAACCTTCCGCTGTGCATTTGCCCATTTTAGAGATATTACTTGGAGTCATTCACGGCATATTTAAGTCAACGCCTCGCAATGGGACCAAATGTTGATGACTTCGTCCAGGAGGATTAGGATGGGTCATCACAGGTGGTATCAGAGCGGTGGTCTTAGCGAACCAGGTCTTGCATTAATGAGTCTGGACTTTGACCTGGTAGTTGTTAGGATACATTAATAAGTCTGGACTTGAACTTGGTCTGCATGTCAAAAGTTTTGCTTACCGTTCTTTGTCAAAAAGTATCTACCTATCATTTTTAGTCTCGACACGTCTTATTGCAATTATTGCATAGATGATGTACAGACAAATTCACATTCCATCGCATTAAATCTCGTCTGACACGTTTCCTTAATTCCCTCTGTAAAATACGGGATCTTCTGTACTATATTTAGGTATTCTATACAATTAGAATATCATCCGATATCCAAAAATCATCTCATATCGAAAATCCTTTATCTAACCGTACAAGACAGAACTCGCAACTAGTTCAAATTCCTCGGATTTCGACAGCTATTTCGATATGAATTTCCACTCGAACTCCGAAAGCAGTGTAACCGAAATGGATCAACCAATCAGCTATCCTCAGTTTTGAATGAATTGGAGATGGGTTCGTAGTCGACTTAACCAATGGAGACAAGAGGAAGGCGATCCTTTCCACCCACCAACCTGCACTTTTGGCGAAGAACCTGAAGCTCCTACCAGCGAACCAATCCAAAACACCATATTCACTCTCATTTCCAGAATAGCTCGCAACGTTTATATAATATCTAAAATTTTGAACCTATTTCATCACCTCGTCCCGACCGACAATCATCCCGGAGTAATAAGTCAACGAGCTTCGCACCCAAGTTGTAGCCTTGAAAAAAAAATATGATGCAAAATGTACCAGCTTCAGCAACATTACCTGCACCAACAGTACCACCAACACAACATCCGCATCCCAAGCCTCAATATCACAATCTGTCCCACGAACATCAACATCATACGCACCATAGATACCAAGGGTACCAATAGCAATGAACGATGAAGTATTGATTCATAACTTCATTAATATTCTGCGAAGAATATGTGGTTCCTAATTGTTTTAGAGATTACTTATTCTAGCTCAAACCGAAAATCATATGAGTTTAATATCATATTAACTCATTAAATCTATGATTACATCTGAAGAAAATATATATGCATATATGTTTTCATAAAGATTGTAATTAAAAATTCTTTTGTACAAACTGTTAATAGTAAAAATATTTTAACGGATAGGTAATACTCAAGGAATATTTAGATTGCACATTAATCGGTACACGGTACATCCTTCGAATCTGATTCAACAGTCATTTACTATCCTACTCACATCCACAGATATACGTATCCGTTCATTAAAGAACAACTATTTCCATTCAAATTCAATTTCATATTTGGATTTTGACCTATCAGAATCCAACAAGTGGCATAATGAAGAAAACATCGGACAAAATAAAATTTGTTAGAAACAAACAAATTAACTATGAGAAATTTTGTTAAGAATTCACGCTAACTGTTCCTAGCTAACTGGTTACATTTTATTTATCGCAATTTAATTATCGCAATTTATATTCTCACAATTTTATTTATCGTCATTTAATTTCTGTTATTTATTTTACGCACTTTAAATATCGGGACACGTATACAAGGTTTTGACATATCATATCGATGCATTTATATATATTATTTGGAATAACCATAGACACTCTATATGCAGTAATGATCGAGTTCTCTATACAGGGTTGAGGTTGATTTTACAATAATATATATAATTTGAGTTGTGATCGAGTCTGAGACATGTACACGGGTTACGATACATATTAATTAATTCGAATATTATATATTAAACTATAATTGGACTGTTAACTGTGGACTATCGACTGTGGACGAATAATATGGGACAATTAAAATGAATTAAAATATTGATTATCACATATGAAACTAAACAATTCTTCAAGTTTGCCACTTGATTTCATCTTAAATCTCATTTGTATCTTGACGATTACAATCTGCGTTCAAATCTTTTATGATTCTTGAAAACACCTCAATCGAGATGATGAACCAACCACACTTCATCTACGAAAGAAAAGATCGATGCATATAGCTATGCACCTAAAAACCCTCAAAACCTGAGTAAACGATAAACACGAATCTGTGCTAGCTCATTTGGCATTGTTATTATCGAAAATAACTTTATCATCCCTCTCTAAAATAGCCAATTTTATCACAGCTCCAACAAGACTTTTCATTCAAAAGAACCTTATTATAACCTTGATATATATGCGTGCTCATTTATTGTTACCAGAGAACCTTTTATATTCCACCATACTACCATCAGCGTTTAATCATTTAAAACCACAATTCTCTCGAAAACCCTCGGTTTGATAACCGATGATCCAGATCTGTTAACTTTGAAAATGCTGACGAATCAGCATGTTGTAGATGGTCTTGATGGACAAGAGTTTGATGATAAAGAATGGTGTAGAAACGCTCAATAGAAAATTTGGTACTGAAAAACGGATTGAGCTAACCATGAAGGAGACAAAGGACAAATACAAGGACCGTACCCTATATTCCAAGAATCCAGGTAATTCTAGATCCGATGAAATCTTTAGAGAATATCTTGCTCCGAAGTCATGTTAAAACCTTGCGGAAAATTTTTCTTCCAATCAACCTTCGAACTTAGAAATTTTAAAATATCATCATAAATATCTTCGATATTTCTGAGGATATTTTCATAAATATTCTTGTCCGAAATTATCTACCTCTTCGTGCTATCTGTAATACATTATATCAGAAATTTCTGTAAAACCTAAGTATAAATTATGAATGTTTCTGGAGTAGTGTTGGGAATTGAAGCATGAGTTAGTATAATATAATGCGCTTGGCCAATGTGATTATATTACAGTAAGTCATGCTGAGTTTCTATTGGAACATGATGATTCACAGACCCTACCGTCATCATGTGCCATGTTACATAACTCTTTCATTCTACTTAATCTCTAAGCATATCACGGAAATATTTTCTTTGATAGTTATGTTCTTCCGTAATTCCAACAGCTGCTAGCAAATCGTGCTATTACATTTTCATTTTGATTAGAAGATTTCCTTAAATTCCTTGAATTCCGAAAATTCAACCAAGACAATGTCAAAAGATTAGACGCACCTTATTTTCTAAATTCAAACGTAATAATGTCAAAAGTTAAGACGAGCTTTATTTTCTAGATTCACTCTTTAAGTGATAGCTTCATTCGTACGCTTCGAGAAATCAAATAGTTTTATCCTTATTACTCAATGGTGATAAAAATTTATTTATCAACTCATATACATCAGGAAAACATTCTTATTGTTAACCATGACGACCTTGATCAAATTTCGGGACAAAATTTCTTTAACGGGTAGGTACTGTCATGACCCAGAAATTTCTGACCAAATTTAAACTTAATCTTTATTTAATTTCGACACGATAAGTAGAGTCTGTGATGTTGAGTCTCAAAAATTTTTGAATTTGTTTTCTTGCATTCATTTAACTTTGACAAATTTCGATGACTCACGAACAAATGTTTGTAAATAGATGTATGTATATATTTAAATGCATATATATATATATATATATATATATATATATATATATATATATATATATATATATATATATATATATATATATATAATAATAATAATTTGAAACATTTAATAAGTCATATTGTTACTAATATTACTAATATTATGACTGAAATTATTAAAATTATTATAAGTATTGTTATTTTATTAAGAAACAACTTATTATTATTATTTTTATTATTATTATTATTATTATTATTATTATTATTATTATTATTATTATTATTATTATTATTATTATTACTACTACTACTATTAATTTTAAGTCTTAAGTATTAATATTAGTATTATTAATATTATTAAAATTATAATACATAAATATAAGAATCAATACATGTTGTTACATTAGTATTATTATTGTTAATAATAATAATAACAATAGTATTACTAATAATATATTTACATTTATTAGTGATTAACATTATATACAAAATAAGAATTTAATTAATATTATGAGTCCATTTAAGACCACTATCAAACTGTATCCATTCTTGTTTTTCTGTCTGGAATCAAACCTTTAATTGCTTTAAGACAATCAATTAATAACAAATTCAGTTAAACATCCGTATCAACTTTTCAATTTTTCTTTCATGTGATTCCATGGTAATAGAATACTGACAATTAGAGGGCTGCTTTCTTACGTATTTTACTTTTGTGATTGATTCAATCACACATTTCTTCTTCAATTACTCTATCTATTTTCTACTTTATCTTTCCTATATATTCTTCTATATAACTGTATGCAAATTTTCTCGTGTGAAAACAAGAACTCACAAAAACACACTTACACTAACTCAAAATCATCGACCACCATTACCATCTTTTAACTTATCAACCCAAGAACTAAAAACCATTCCTACTAGTTATTTCTATTCCTACTTTAATCATCAACAATCAACCCTTATAACCACCTTTAAGGTTATTTGAGTTAAACCAAGCCATCACCATAACTTCACTTTCGACCTTCAACTAAGTATCGAAAGCTGCAACTGCAACCTGCTCGATATGTTGCTACTATGTTGTCCGAAGGCCACTATGGTTTCTGTTCGTTGTTGATGACGAAGCAAGATCAAATAAACATCACCAACCCTACCGTGAACAACCCACTTCGCCTCCTTTTTCTCCCTCTCCCTCTCTTCTTTATAAACTAACTTCGTGCACCACCATGTACAACCATCATGACCCGTCCAAAAACACCCCAACCACCATCATTGATGCTTCCACGATTGTGTTCTTGATTTTCAGTCGTAAACCCACCAAACCATGATTAAATTTGTTGCTGCTATATGTTGCCATCAATCAAATTAATCGACGACAGCTAGCACACTTGGTTATTATTTCACTAAACCCACCATAATCGAACAATCACCAAACTCATTTAACTGCAACACCAATTGAACCACCCATCGTTGATCATCACGAAACAATCATCACACACTCAACACCACCATGTCGACCACCGTGAACAACCAAAAACCGCCACCTTAGAACAATCAACCCATGATAACCTACAACAACTACTACTAGTCTGTTAGCTATATATATTTCGTTCACATCTCGCCGTTTACTGCAGCACAAGACCATCACAAAACTAAGACAACTAAACACACCACCCTCTAAACTATAAATTTCTTTTGCCGCTATTCTTTTCGTTTCTGGTTCTATCAAACCCACGAAATAAATGATGAGTGATAATAGAAATTATTAGTGAATGATGAGCTGTTTAAAGAGGAACATGTTAGTAGTGGTTGGTATTACAAAAATTCAAAAGATTGATAAAGTGGTGACTTTACTTCCGGAAAAAAAAAGAATAAAAGTGATAGCAAGTGGCTAGTTGTTGACTGATTACATTATTTCTATACGAATTCTAGTTTCAAACAATATGAATCGTCACTCTATATTGATATTTGGTTGGGCCGTATAAATGTATGAACAATTGGGCCGATACCCTTGCACTCATCTAATTCTAAATGGTTTAGAACATTGGCCATGTACATGCAAGGCCCAACGTTATGCTTTTTGTGTTTCTGATCGGCAACAACACCAACACACGCGTATTTAATATTTAATGAGGTACAAGATGAAATAAGGTTTACATGATTGTTGGATGATAACAATAACGATAATGGAATCATACGATTATGATGAAGATAAATATGGGATGATGACGTGATGATAAGTATGATGATGATGAGGTTGTTACATGATAATCATGGTGGATAATTCGATGATTATGTTGATGATAATTTTAATCTATAAAATAACGAAAATAATAATAGATATATAATGTATGAATCTGTGCTGATAAAAATCATGATTGATAGTAATAATTATGATCGTGGATGTTTGATGATGAAGGAGAAATAGAAATATACGATATAGATACATTTAAGTGGTGGTATTTAACAAAAAACAGAATTGGAGGAATGATTTAGGTTGTTATCGGGTTAGCGGGACGTTGCGGGTTCAAACCCGGACTTGGGCATTATTTTTAAGAGCTACTTCTTTGAGGTAGTTTACATATTACTCATTATTATTATTGTTATTATTATTATTATTGTCATTATTAGTATTATTATTAGTAAAAGTGTTATTATTATTAATATCATTAACATTATTGTTATCACAAATATTATTATTATTATTATTATTAACATATAACATCGTAATTTATTTTTAGTAATATTACCATTACTATTAATATTAAAAGTATTTTCATTTTTTTTCAACATTATTATTATTATTAGATCTATCAAGATTTTAGTATTATTTTTACCATTATTATTATTTGTATTATTAATTATTAATTCAAATAAAGATTATTCTATATAAAAATATAATTAGGACATAAAACATGACTATATTAATATTTTTGTAATAAATATTAACTATCTAGTTAAAGTATATAAAAATAAATATATCTAATGAGGTTATTAATGAAACATTAAAATAACAACTATATCACTAATAATATGTAAATTTGTTCGATTACCATTATATATGTTAATATATATATATATATATATATATATATATATATATATATATATATATATATATATATATATATATATGATATAGGTTCGTGAATCTGAAGCCAACCCTATACTTGTTCAATGTCGTCTTATGTATTTTTACTACAAAATACAGTATGGTGAGTTTCATTTGCTCTCTTTTTAATTGCTTTTGCAATATATATTTTTGGGCTGAGAATACATGCGCTGCTTTTATAAATGTTTACGAGATAGACACAAGTATTTAAAATATATTCTACGTTGAGTTGTACCACCCTGCATATCTTCCCTAATAGCTTGGTAACTACTATTTACATGTGGTATTGTAAACGCGAATCTTGTTGATAGATCTATCTGGTCTGACAACCCCAACCGGACTGGACGACCAGTATTCAACGGTTGCACAGTACTTCGTTTCGGTAACTACTCTTGGTACAGTGTAGTGAGATTTCATAATAAAGGGAATATGCGACGTTGATTAAATGTTAAGTATGGTTACCAAGTGCTCAACCACTTAGAATATGTTTATTAAAACGTTTGTGTTATGAAATCTTGTGGTCTATTAAGATATTGAAATGATTGTTATGATAAACCTATGAACTCACCAACCTTTTGGTTGACACTTTTAAGCATGTTTATTCTCAGGTATGAAAGAAACCTTCCGCTGTGCATTTGCCCATTATAGAGATATTACTTAGAGTCGTTCACGACATATTTAAATCAACGCCTCGCAATGGGACCAAATGTTGATGACTTCGTCCAGGAGGATTAGGACTGGTCATCACATCATTTGATTAATAAAACTTCTAAGTAATTAGGGTTCGATAAGTTTCATCATAGGCGGAACATAGAAGAGACCAAGGAGGGCCTTGGCCTTCCTAAATATTTGAACAATGATGTAAATATTTTGTATTTGATGAGTAATTATAGATTATTGATTGTTATATTTCTATATTGGCCCTCTCAAATTTCCAACTTATATTGCCTATACTCCCTGTATTGTCAGGTCTATTAGCACTTTTCAAAATTTCAAGTTAGAAAGTTTCATTAGTTCTATATATCTTATCTTATCTTATATCGTATCCTATATCTTATATATGTGTGTATATATCATATATTGATATATATACTTTGCAAATGCAATGATTTGCTGTGAGATAGGTATACACACATAGTGATTTTCATGTCGCATGTAAATGTATTTTGAGTCTTCATTACCCGGCCCTCCTACAAAAGTTATACAAGTTCCGCCACTGAGTTTCATTTAAGTTAATTTCAAAATTTTAATTTAATGACTAGTAATATATTGCAATTCGATTAAACATCTCCAGAATCAAATGTGATGAATTAGATTCATTATGTATTAGACATTGTTGGTTCAGGTCATCAAGGTATTATCCTCTAATATAATCGACACAAAATTGGAAGTTTTACTTATACTTAAATAATGCAAGTATTTTAATCGACAATAATGTAATACTTAAATCAATATACATAAATCAATCATACATGTGAATATGTGATAGCTTCATCGAATTTCTTACTTATTTTATAGTGTCCACGTATGCACATTATACATAATCCGTAATAATTAACTAGAAAGATGACGAATCGTACGTTGCAGCTATAGCATTTTGATTTACATTAGCACTCTGTAGTACATGCTGAATTATTTACAAAATGAATATATATATATATATATATATATATATATATATATATATATATATATATATATATATATATATATATATATATATATATATATATATATATATATATATATATATATATATAGAGAGAGAGAGAGAGAGAGAGAGAGAGAGAGAGATAGGGGGAGGCATGTTCAAACGAGAAATACAAAAATGACGAGAATTCTTTAATTACATAATTTATATGCATTTATATTCAACAAATTGCATATTGTTATAATTCAGTAGGCTTATAACTACCTTTGACTGTAGACTAATAAGTATATAGAGAGAATATGAGAGAATATATTTAGTATGTGTTTTATAAACTCATAACACACATATTTATACTCAAAAAATCTACTATACAATATCTATAATAATAATAAAATTAACATCCAATTTAACTTTTATAACACTCCCCCTTGGATGACAATTTTATTAGAGAATAACTAGTACTGCCTCGTTAAAAACCTTGCTAAAGAAAACCCATTGGGATAAAACTTTAGCTAAGGGAAAAAGAGTGCAGCATAGAGTTGACTCCCCCTAAAGTAGGCAACGCCTGAATTGTTACATCTTCTGAACATGCCTTATGCCAATATTATGAATGTGTGTTCTGAAAATAGCAGTTGGAAGTGCTTTGGTGAAAAGGTCAGAAGAGTTTTTGCTGGACTGAACATATCTCATTTCAATCTGGTTGTCCTTAATGAGATTTTGAGTGTATGAGAAGAATCTAGGAGGTATGTGTTTTGTTCGGTCACTTTTGATATACCCTTCTTTCATCTGTGTTATGCAAGCTACATTATCTTCATAGATAGTTGTTAGACTTTTATCACGTTCTAGTCCACAAGAATCAGTAATGAGTTGTGTCATTGATCTCAACCAAAAACATTCCCGAGTAGCTTCATGTAATGCAATCACTTCGGCATGATTTGATGATGTTGCAACAAGTGTTTGTTTTTTAGAACACCATGATATTGCGGTACCTCCATTTAGGAATACATATCCATTTTGAGATTTAGCTTTATGTGGATCACATAAATAACCTGCATCTGCATAACCAACTAAATCTTTTTTCGATTTGTTAGAATAAAATAATCCTAAATCAGTAGTTCCTCGAAGGTATCGAAATATGTGTTTGATCCCATTCCAGTGTATTTTGGTAGGAGCTGAGCTGAACCTTGCCAACAAATTAACTGCAAAAGAAATGTCAGGTCTTGTACAAATTGTAAGATACATAAGAGCTCCAATTGCACTAAGATATGGTACTTCTGGTCCTAGGATATCTTCATGATCTTCACAGGGACGAAATGGATCAGTGTCAACATTAAGTGATCTAACAACCATATGAGTACTTAATGGTTTTGCCTTGTCCATATTAAAATGTTTTAAAATCTTTTCAGTATATGTTGTTTGATGTACATGTAAACCATTAGGCATATGTTCAATTTGTAAACCAAGGCAATACTTGGTTTTTCCGAGATCTTTCATTTCAAATTCTTTCTTTAGAAGTTGAATGGCTTCATGGATCTCTTTATTTGTACCTATGATATTAAGATCATCAACATAAACAACTATGATCACATATCCGGATGTTGTTTTCTTAATGAAAACACATGGGCAAATAAGATTATTGGTATACCCTTTGCTTATCAAGTAATCACTTAATCGTTTATACCACATGCGACCCGATTATTTCAACCCATATAAAGATCTTTGTAACTTGATTGAGTACATTTCTTTGGGTTTTGCATTGGTTGCTTCTGATACCTTAAATCCTTCAGGTATCTTCATATATATATATATATATATATATATATATATATATATATATATATATATATCACTATCAAGTGATCCATAAAGATAAGCAGTCAAAACATCCATGAGATGCATTTCTAAATTTTTAGAAACTGCCAGGCTGATTAAGTATCTAAAAGTAATTGCATCCATAACAGGAGAATAAGTTTCCTCATAATCAATTCCTGGTCTTTGAGAAAAACCTTGAGCTACAAGTCTAGCTTTATACCTTGTAACTTCATTTTTCTCATTTCTTTTTCGCACAAAAACCCATCTATATCCCACAGGTTTCACATTTTTAGGTGTGAGAATGATAGATCCGAAAACTTTTCTTTTATTGAGCGATTCAAATTCAGCTCGTATTGCTCCTTTCCAATGATCCCAATCATGTCTATTTTGACATTCTATGACAGATTTTGGTTCTGGATCATCATCATCATTCATGATGTCATATGCAACATTATATGAAAATATCTCATCAAGATTTTTCATTTCATTTCGGTTCCATAATATTTTTGAATGTGCATAATTGATTGAAAATTCCATATTGACATCATCAATCTCCTCTGCAGAAGGAGTATTGATTTGTAGTTCTTCTTGAACACTTTCTTTTACCTCATTATCAGCTGATTTTCTTTTTCGAGGATTTTTATCTTTGGAACCAATTGGTCTCCCACGTTTCTGGCGTGGCAAAGACTCAAGAATGACATTATTGCCAGTTTTTGGAATTTCAATTCGAGCTGGAGCATTTGCTGCTGGTATATATGATTTAGTCACTCTTTTTGTATCTGTAAATGCATCAGGTAATTTATTCGCAAATTCTTGCATATGCATTATTTTTTGAACTTCGGTCTCGCATTTTTTTTGTGCGAGGATCAAGATACATTAATTGAGGTTCACACCATGAAACATCATTTTCTTTATTTTTTATTTCTCCCCTAATCTAGGGAATAATATTTCATTAAAATGACAATCAGCAAAACGTGCTGTAAAAACATCACCCGTCATGGGTTCAATATATCTTATTATTGAAGATGTTTCATATCCAACATATATTCCCATCCTTCTTTGAGGACCCATTTTAGTGCATTGTGGTGGTGCGATAGGGACATAAACCGCACAACCAAATGTTCTAAGGTGGGAAATATTTGGCTGATGGCCAAAAACAAGTTGCAAGGGAGAATATGTATGACTTGCGCTTGGTCTAATGCGAATCAATGTTGCAGCATGCAAAATTGCATGACCCCATACATATACTGGGAGTTTTGTTCTCATTATCAATGGTTTAGCTATTAGCTGCAATCGTTTAATTAATGATTCAGCTAAACCATTTTGTGTATGCACATGGGCAACAGGATGTTCAATAATAATCCCAATAGACATGCAAAAGTTATTAAATGCTTGAGACGTAAACTCACCGGCATTATCTAGTCTCACCCTTTTAATAGTATAATCAGGGAAATGTGCTCTCAATTTAATAATTTGAGCAAGAAATTTTGCAAATGCCATATTTCGACTTGATAATAGACAAACATGAGACCATCTACTAGATGCGTCTATTAGAACCATAAAATATCTAAATGGTCCACATGATGGATGAATTGGTCCACATATATCACCTTGAATTCTTTCAAGAAACATTGGTGATTCTTTTTCAACCTTAAGAGGTGATGGTCTTATTATCAACTTTCCAAGTGAGCATGATGTACATGGGATAAGTGCATCATGAGGGATCCTTTGATCCTCCAATGGATGTCCATGTGTATTTTATATTATTCTTTTCATCATTGTTGATCCTGGGTGGCCTAATCTCTCATGCCACAAACTGATCATTACAGGATCACATGATTTTTCTTTAACTACCACATTTACTTCAGGTACATTTATATGTGTATAATGTAAACCAGAATGAAGTCTTGGTAGTTTTTCAATTACACGATTCTTATCAGTGATACTTAAATATTTTTCATTTTCTGTTGTCACTGACTGATAATCATATCCATTTTGGTATATGTCAGAGAAACTTAACAAATTTCTCTTTGACATTGGAGAAAATAAGGCATTATTTATCCGAAAATTCGTACCATTTGGTAACATGAATTTTGCCTTTTCCATTCCTTTTATTAAGTCTACAGGACCTGATATAGTATGTATAATTCCTTCCGTTGCTTTCAAGTTTGTGAAATATTTTTTTGATTTGAGTATGGTGTGAGTGGCACCACTGTCTGCAATACAAATATCTCCACCATTTAACTGATTTTTTACTCCAGCAGTATATACATCATGAACTTCAAAAAAAAAATATGAGAAACAAATAATGAGTACATAATTCATCAATATATTACATTCAAAACATGTTACAAACGATAGCACATAATAAGGAAATATGTAGTAAACTAGATATGGTGTAGATTGAAAATCTACAACCATTTATTTAACGGGAACATATAATAGGATATATATATATATATATATATATATATATATATATATATATATATATATATATATATATATATATATATATATATATATACATATATATATATATATATACATATATATATATATATATATATATATATATATATATATATATATTAGAAATTTATTCATTAAAGTAGTCACAAGTTGGCTCAGTGATTTTTGTATCAAGGTCATCCACAAGATTTGCTTCTTTTCATTTTCCCTTTAGGGATTCTTGATACCGATTAACAGAATTCTGATTTGTTCGGCAGTTTTTAGACCAGTGGCCAATTTTACCACATCGGTAACAAGAATCTTCAACATTCTTTGAAGAGCCTTCTTCAACATTGTGATTTATGGAATTGTATGTTGTTTGAATTTTATAATTTTGTGGATTATTATTTCTTTGTCCACGACCACTACCATCACGACCACGACCACCACCACCACCATTACCATAAGGGTGATTTCGAACATAGTTATGATTTTTATTATTGTTATGGTAATTTCCATGATGATGGTTTTGGCCAATATGGCCACGACCTTGTCCACGCCCTCGTCCATGTGCATTTCTTCTTTTATTATTATTATTATTGTTAATAGCATTAGCTTCAGGAAATGCTAGCGCACCGGTAGGACGAGATTCTTGATTTTTCATCAGTAATTCTTTATTAACTTCTGCAACTAAGAGATAAGTTTGAAGTTTGGAAAAAGTTTTATAATTCTGCAATCTTAAATTTTCTTGCACAGTTATGTTTGCAGAATGCATTGTGGTGAAAGTTTTCTCCATCATATCAGCATCACTTATTTCTTGACCACAGAATTGAAGCTTTGAATGGATCTTGAACATGGCCGAGCTGTATTCACTTACCTTTTTGAAATCTTGAAACCTTAGATTTCTCCATTCTTCCCTCGCAGCTGGGAGTAATATTTCCTTTTGATTATCGAATCTACGCTTGATACTTTCCCATAAAACATGTGGATCTTTGATAGTGAGAAACATATGTTTTAAAGTGGTATCAATATGTTTGCGAATAAAAGCAATTGATTTTAATTTATCTTGATCGGAACAAGTATTATTTTCTTTTAAAGTTTCTAGAATACCCAATGATCCAAGATTTATTTCTACGTCCATAACCCATGATGTGTAGTTTGTTCCCGATACGTCTAAGGCATCAAACTTAAGCTTTGATAAGTTTGACATTTTCTATTTTCAGAAAGATGAACAACATAAATCATAATCATAATCATAATCAAATTTTTTATTTTTTTTATAGACAAATAACAACATGAAATTAGAATTAGTTTAGATTCATAAGTAGCAAACAAAGGAATAATGGTATGATTACAAATAATAAAACCATAAGGGAAGGATAGAATATAGATTCATATTATATTATTAATAATATTATTATAATATATATTAAGTTATAATATATATTATTATAATATATTTTTCTTATTTTAACTTTTAAGATTTACTTTTAATAAAAATACAAACTACTTTTTCTTATTTTAACTTTTAAGATTTACTTTTAATAAAAATACAAACTACTTTTCTTATTTTAACTTTTAAGATTTACTTTTAATAAAAATATAAACTACTTTTTTCTTATTTTAACTTTTAAGATTTACTTTTAATAAAAATACAACTACTTTTTCTTATTTTAACTTTTAAGATTTACTTTTAATAAAAATACAAACTACTTTTTCTTATTTTAACTTTTAAGATTTACTTTTAATAAAAATACAAACTACTTTTTCTTATTTTAACTTTTAAGTTATAAATTTAAGAATAAACATTAGTATGCATGAAATAAATAATGATTAATTGCATAAGTAATCATAAATGTTAGATAACATATAAAGGCCCCTTTGTATTCGTATTGATCGGAATTAATCTCAACCCATGGTACCGTGTTGTCAAATGACGTGTTGTGTACATAAAGTACCGTGTTGTCAAATGACGTGTTGCGTACAATAATGAGGTCTTATTAACATAAATATAAATGTTAGTGAAGTTAATAAGAGTTAGATTACAGAAAATATAATTCAGGCGGTATAACCGACCATATATAACTTAAATAACATAAATATAAATGTTAGTAAAGTTAATAAGAGTTAGATTACAGAAAATATAATTCAGGCGGTATAACCAATCATATATAACTTAAATAACATAAATATAAATGTTAGTGAAGTTAATAAAAGTTAGATTACAGAAATATAATTCAGGCGGTATAACTGACCATATATAACTTAAATACCATAAATATAAATGTTAGTGAAGTTAATAAAAGTTAGATAATTTCTTACCTTGATTAGTGACGTGTGCTTGCTTAGATAAACCTTGATTATACGGAGCACTTCGTGCTGATAACGTGTTATAATTCAGTAGGCTTATAAATACCTTTAGTGGCCTAGTTCTTGACTGTAGACTAATAAGTATATAGAGAGAATATGAGAGAATATGAGAGAATATATTTAGTATGTGTTTTATAAACTCATAACACACATATTTATACTCAAAAAATCTACTATACAATATCTATAATAATAATAAAATTAACATCCAATTTAACTTTTATAACACATATAACTATTATATAATGTTCATACCATTGAAAAAAAAGTTTAACAACCACAAATTATATGTTCAATTGTGAATTATATAAAATGTACTCATGTTACACAAACTTATCTACACATGTAAACGAAAAATTATATATTTAATTATATAGTTAAATTATTGGTTTTTTCAAACTATTTTAGTTCAATCCTTACTCTCCATCAACATTTATATGTGATTCAACCTACTCACATGTGAAAATCCTTATATATATATATATATATATATATATATATATATATATATATATATGGGAAGGATCCAGCGCTAAGCACTAATTTTGGGATAAGGGGATAAGTGATTTTGTGATTTTTATATCTTTAGTTCTACAGCTCCAATTTTAAAAAAAAAAATAATTGCTGGTATCTATTTTCATTGTGTAGATTTGGGGAAAAAAAATTTTGAAAAAAAAATCCTTGCTAACATACATCTTATGCATGTTAGCTGTTGTTCATGCACCAGATGCAGCTAACATGCATCAGGTGTATGTTAACAAAAAAAAAAGAAGAAAACTGACTTTTGATTAATGAAAAACAGTGTTTATGTTTTAGTAATTAGGGTTTAAAAATTAGGGTTTAGGGTTTAGATTTAGGTTTAGAACGAGTTTTTAATACGAACGATTTAGAGTTTAGGGCTTAGGAGATAGGGTTTAGGGTTTAGTGTTTTGGGATCACGGGGAATAAACCCAATACACTAAACCCTAAGCCCTAACCCCTAAATCCTAAACTCTAAATTGAGCTAAATTCTAAAAAAAACCTCAAAAAACGTTAACATACATCACATGCATTTTAAGCTCATGTTGAAAAAAAATAAAAAAAAATGAATATATATATATATATATATATATATATATATATATATATATATATATATATATATATATATATATATATATATATATATATATATATATAGGTTCGTGAATTCGAGGCCAACCCTGCACTTGTTTAGTGCTGTCATAATTGCTACAAAATACAGTATCGTGAGTTTCATTTGCTCCCTTTTTAATTGCTTTTGCAATCTATATTTTTGGGCTGAGAATACATGCAATTTATTTTAAACATAATGGACACAAGTACATACTAAATTCTACACTGAGTTTGAACCAAAAATCCCTTAGCTTTGGTAACTAGTAACTGCCAGTTATAAGAACTGGTAGGCGCGAGTAGTTATATATGGATCCATAGGGATTGACATCTCCGTCTGTTCCAGGTGTAGAAACCCTAGCCTGAACTATAAAATGGACGTATGTGGCATAACCCGACCTTAACCATAAGGACGAATACAATAACATATGATTTCATCGCGAGGTATTGACCTCTATATGCGACATTTTTCAAAAACTGCATTCGTTTTTACAATACAAACCATAGCTTTTATTACAAATACAAGGTTTAAACAACTTAATAATGATTATCGTTTAGCGATAATCTTAGACTTACAAACTTTACATGTGATAATAACAATACGACTTCCAATATATTTTACATTACAAATCCTCCGATATGCAGTTTTATTTTTGACACAAATATGCATACTCAAGATCTTGCTTAAATTCAACATGTTGCAGCGGAAGCTTTTAGTTATCACCTGAGAATAAACATGCTTAAAACGTCAACATAAAGTTAGTGAGATATAGGTTTAATGCCGGCAGCGTTATAAATATAGAACACAAGATTTCATATATAAACGTTTTAATAAAAATATTCTAAGTTGTTGAGCACTTGATAACCATACTTAACATTTAATCAACGTCGCATATTGATTTTATTATGAAATCTTACTACACCGTATCAAGTGTAGTTACCGAAACGAAGTACTGTGCAACCGTTGAATACTGGTTGTCCAGTCCGGTTGGGGTTGTCAGGCCTGATAGATCTATCAACAGGATTCGCGTTTACAATACCTCATGTAAATAATAGTTACCAAGTTACAGGGAAGTATTCCAGTGGTACAACTCAACGTAGAATATATATTTTTAATCACTTGTGTCCATAACGTAAATCATAAAATGCATGTATTCTCATCCCGAAATATTTAGAGTTTAAAAGTGGGACTATATACTCACTTTTGCCTTGAAGGTATTTATCACGACTTGGTCTCCGATAGATATCACGAACCTAACCATATATATAATATATCAACATATTTTCTTTTTAAGTAATCGTTACATATATATATATATATATATATATATATATATATATATATATATATATATATATATATATATATATATATATATATATATATACTTTTAATACTTTTAATATTTTCTTAGTCCGTAGTTAGCAGTCCGATGTTAGTGGTCCACAATTAGTTGCTCAATAAAATAAATAAAGACCCCATCGTATTCGTATTGATCAGAATTAATCTTGACCCATGGTACCATGTTGTCAAATGACGTGTTGCGTACATAAAGTACCGTGTTGTCAAATGACGTGTTGCGTACAATCATGAGGTCTTATGATTAATCTTCTCGTGTTGTTTACGGGTGGTCCTGAAATATATAAAATCAAATCATAAGTAAATATATATGAAATATCATATTAATTAGAAATATATGATTAATTTAATTTTTCTCCAAATATTTTCGTAGCTAAACTAGCTTCGGATACCCGATCTTGTTTTAGTCGTAGTTTCTTCATTACAACTCCGTTTTTGTTGGTTCAACTTGCCACTTCCTTGGATCGAGTCAAATTTTAAGAATATGAACTGAAAATACCTTAGGTTATACTCGTAATCATAGGTTATAGGTCAAACTTTGGTGAAACTTATGAAAGTGATCATTTTCCATCATAAAAACAACATTTAATGATCATTTTTCTAAAAATACTTACACTTTGAGTTAAACCATGAAATTTTTATGTGCTAACATCTTCATAAGAAATATCATTTTTCCAGAATATGAACTTCCAATTCAAAGCTTAAGATGGTTTTTAATTATCCAACCCAAAACAGCACCCGGTTGCACTCTGACGACGTAGATTCAGTTTTTAAGATGTTCTTTGTAAAACCAAGTTATATCTTGTTAAGTTAGCATATCATTATGATATATTACAGGTCTTGAAGTGTTTTAAAAGTTAAGTTAGAAGGATCTATTTAGTTTGCAAACAAGTTTGAAATCATTCAAACTATGTTCTTGTTGTTAAAATTTTATACCACAAAATAAGATAGCTATATAAATATGAATCGAATAAAGTTATGAACAAGGTTACTATCTCAAGTTACTTGGACAAAGTTACTGTAAAAGATGAGAAAAATCCTAGAATCAAAAGAGTGGTGGAGTTGGATTGAAAGGTTGGAAGTAAACTTGTTTACTTGGAAGGATTTTTGAAGTGTTCTTGAATGGATTTTCTTATGATGATTAAGGGTTATTTTTGAAGCTAGATCTTCATGGTTATTTTCTGAGATTGTGAAGAACACTTAAGGTTCCTAAGAGTGTGTTTTTGGTTAGAGAAAATGTGTAGTAAAAATGAAATTGGAATGGAGTATAAATGGTGGTGAAAAGATGTATAAATTTGTAATATTGTGCAAAAGTCTTGTAATATGCCAAATTGTTTAATCATGCATGCTAAGATCCAAAATTGGCTGATTCATGGCTGCTAATAAAGTGATTGTGATGTGTATATACCAATAGTAAATACGTATAGAAGCTGGGTATGATACGGGTACATATACCCTAGATATACGTATAAAAATCTTGAGAAAACGAAACGAGGATTCAAATATAGCTATCTTTTATAAATATACTTATATTGTTTTATGTATATAAATCCTTTATAAGTGATAAAATACATATCTATACGATACATGTATAAGCATTATAAGTTTTAAGTATTTAAGTCGAAGAACGTCACATATAGTTATCGTTTTGAAAACTTAAGTTAGTAGTCTCAAAATATACTTATAACTCATTGTTATTAGTACACAATGAGATGGTAAAACATTCCTAGATCATGTTAAATATATAAAAATACATATATATACAAAAACATATAATTATCGTATGTTATATAGTTCGTGATATCATCGGTCAAATTGGACGGTCAAACGTTGTGTAAAACTCTTTTCAAAAACATAAGTCTCAACAATTTAGATTGCTTATCATGTTGGTAAGGTTTAATTTATATAAATATTAATCTCATAAGTATAAAACGATCGGAAAAATCCGGGTCGTTACAGTACCTACCCGTTAAATAAATTTCGTCCCGAAATTTTAAAATTGTACCTATTTTGCGTTCTCGGGAAACAAATGTGGGTACTTTTGTTTCATCTGATCCTCTCGTTCCCAAGTAAACTCGGGACCCCTTCGAGCATTCCAACGAACCTTAACGATTGGTATGTTGCTCTGCTTGAGTTGTTTTACTTCACGGTCCATGATTTCGACTGGTTCTTCTATGAATTGTAGTTTATCGTCGACTTGGATTTATTCAAGAGGAATGGTGAGGTCTTCCTTTGCAAGACAATTCTTAAGATTTGAGACATGAAATGTATTATGTACTCTGGCGAGTTGTTGTGGTAACTCGAGTCGATAGGCTACCGGTCCGATGCGTTCGATGATCTTGAACGGGCCTACATACCTTGGGTTCGGTTTACCCCTTTTTCCAAAACGTATTACACCTTTCCAAGGTGACACCTTTAACATAACCATGTCACCGATCTAAAACTCTAATGGTTTCCTTCGGACATCGGCGTAGCTCTTTTGGCGACTACGGGCTGTTTTCAATCTCTCCTTGATTTGTACTATCTTCTCAGTCGTTTCGTGTATGATCTCGGGACCAGTTAATTGCCGATCTCCTACTTCATTCTAACAGATAGGGGATCTACACTTCCTTCCATACAATGCTTCGAATGGTGCAGCTTTAATGCTCGCATGATAACTGTTATTATACGAGAATTCTGCTAATGGTAGATATTTATCCCATCCGTTTCCCAAATCGATCACACATGCCCTGAGCATGTCTTCAAGAGTCTGAATTGTTCTTTCACTCTGCCCGTCAGTTTGTGGATGATATGCGGTGCTCATATCCAAACGAGTTCCCAGGGCCTCCTGTAGTGATTGCCAAAACTTTGATGTAAATCTACTATCACGATCGGATATAATGGAAATAGGTATTCCATGCCTTGAAACAATTTCCTTTATGTATAATCGTAATAGTTTCTCCATTCTATATGTTTCCTTTATAGGCAAGAAATGTGCAGATTTGGTGAGACGATCAACTATTACCCAAATGGTGTCATAACCCCAGGCAGTCTTAGGTAACTTTGTGATGAAATCCATGGTAATACCATCCCATTTCCATTCTGGGATTTCTGGTTGTTGAAGTAACCCTGACGGCTTCTGGTGTTCTGCTTTGACTTTGGAACAAGTTAAACATTCCCCAACATATGTTGCAACATCTGTCTTTAAATTAGGCCACCAATAATGTGTCTTAAGATCTTGATACATCTTTCCTACTCCAGGATGTATCGAGTATCTTGTCTTATGTGCCTCATTCAATATCAACTTCCTTAATCCACCCAACTTTGGTACCCAAATACGGTTTGCAAAATATCAAATTCCGTCTTCCCGTATAACGAGTTGTTTCCCATACTTCTTCATTATTTTATTTCCTATGTTTTCTTTAGTAAGAGCTTCTCGTTGAGCCTCTTTGATTTGTGAGTTGAGATTCATGCGAATTTTTATATTCATCGCTCGTACTCGAATTGGTTCCCGTTCCTTTCTGCTTAGAGCGTCGGCCACTACATTCGCTTTCCCGGGATGATAGCGAATCTCACAATCATAGTCGTTTATCAGCTCGACCCACCTACGTTGCCTCATGTTCAGCTGTTTCTGATCAAAAATATGTTGAAGGCTTTTATGATCAGTAAACACAGTGCATTTAACCCCATATAAATAGTGTCTCCATATCTTCAATGCAAACACTACTGCTCCCAATTCTAAATCATGCGTCGTATAATTCCACTCGTGAATCTTCAATTGTCGAGATGCGTATGCTATAACTTTCTTCCGTTGCATAAGGACGCAACCAAAACCTTGTCGCGAAGCGTCACAATATATCTCAAAATCATCGTTCCCTTCAGGTAACGATAAAATAGGTGCTGTAGTCAACTTCTTTTTCAGTAATTGAAATGCACTTTCCTGCTCAGAAGTCCATTCGTACTTCTTCCCTTTTTGCGTTAACGCTGTTAATGGTTTAGCTATTCGGGAAAAATCTTGAATAAACCTTCTATAATAACCAGCTAAACCCAAAAATTGGTGTATCTGCCTTGGTGTCTTAGGAGTCTCCCATTTTTCAATGGCCTCAATTTTAGCTGGATCAACCTGAATTTCTTTGCTACTTACAACGTGGCCAAGAAATTGCACTTCTTTCAACCAAAATGCACACTTAGAAAATTTGGCGTATAATTGTTCTTTTCTTAACAATTCTAATACCAATCTTAAATGCTGCTCATGCTCTTGCTCACTCTTGGAATAGATAAGAATATCGTCAATGAAAACGATAACAAACTTATCTAAATACGGACTACAAACTCGATTCATGAGGTCCATGAATACAGCTGGCGCATTCGTTAATCCAAACGGCATGACTAAAAATTCATAATGACCGTAGCGTGTCCGAAAAGCAGTTTTCGGAATATCTTCTTCTTTGACGCGTAGTTGATGATAGCCCGACCTTAGGTCGATTTTTGAGTAAACACATGATCCTTGCAATTGATCAAATAAGTCGTCAATTCTCGGTAGTGGATACCAATTCTTGATAGTTAACTTATTTAATTCACGATAATCTATACACATCCTAAAAGATCCATCTTTCTTCTTGACAAATAAAATCGGAGCTCCCCACGGTGAAGTGCTCGGTCGAATGAAACCACGGTCCAGTAATTCTTGTAACTGGCTTTGTAACTCTTTCATCTCAGATGGTGCAAGTCTATATAGAGTACGAGCCACTGGTGCAGCTCCTGGTACTAGATCTATTTGAAATTCTACAGATCTAAATGGAGGTAATCCCGGCAACTCTTCCGGAAAGACTTCAGGAAAATCTCTTGCCACAGGCACGCCATTGATGCTCTTCACTTTTTCTTTCATTTCGACTTTATTAATATATACTAAGATGGCATAGCACCCTTTCTTCAAGCACTTTTGAGCTTTCAAACAACTAATGAGTTTTAGCTTTGAGTTACCCTTCTCTCCATAAATCATTACTGGCGTTTTATCCTTACGAGGAATGCAAATTGCCTTCTTGGCACACACAACTTCAGCTCCTATTTTGGACATCCAGTCCATGCCGACTATTACATCAAAACTTCCTAATTCTACGGGTATCAAATCAATCTTAAATATTTCTTCGGCTAAATTTATTTTACAATCACGGCAAATTTTATCGGCTTTAAATTAATTAGTTTACCATTAGCTAACTCAATCATGTACTTAGCATCTAGAGGTAATGATGAACAGTTCAATTTAGCGTGAAAGCCTCTACACACGTAACTTCTATCGGCACCAGTATCAAATATAATAGATGCGGATAAGTTATTAATGGTAAACGTACCCGTAACAAGCTCTGGGTCTTCGCACGCCTCTCTAGCATTAATAACAAATGCTCTTCCACGTGCAGATCCGTTATTCTTCTCTGGATTCGGGCACTAACTCTTATAATGACCCTGTTTCCCACACCCATAACAAGTAACAGTGGCCAAGGCAGTTCTATTTGCATTAGTGGCAGGAGTCTTGGTGCCATTTGTATTTGTAACAGGAATCCGACAATCTTCAGCAAGATGACCCCTTCGATTACAATTTTCGCACACCACATTACAATAACCAGAGTGATGTTTGTGGCATATGTTACATAAAGGATTTCATCCTTTGTAACCTGAGTTCGAACCGCTACCTGCACCTTGCGTGGTTTCTTGTTTCTTGTTGGATTGTTGATGATTACCTTCCCACTTTCTTTTGTTTCCCGATGTCTTGACATCGGTGTTCTTATCCAGAATAATCTGGTCCATCAACTCGTTCGCCATGGTGATGGCTTCGTGAATAGTCTTGGGTTTCGATGCTGTAACATTTGCTTTGACATTTTTAGGCAAACCATCTTTGTACAGTTCTATCTTCCGTTCTTCGGTTGGTACCAATTCGGGACATAGCAAAGCTAATTCCATGAATCGCTGATTGTAGTTGGTGAGTTCAGTACCAACAACTTTCAGGCTTCGTAATTCAGCTTCCAACTTCCTAACCTCGTTCCTTGAACAATACTCGTTGATTAGCATTGTTTTGAATTCTTCCCAGGGAGTATCATAAGCTACATCTCCTTCTACGGCCTTCACATAGTTTTTCCACCATGTGAGTGCACTATCTTGTAAGGTGCACGATGCATACTTGGTCATGTCCTTCTCAATACAACCACTGATTTTAAACACAGACTCAATCTTTTCGATCCACCGGGTTAAACCGACCGGTCCTTCTGTTCCACTGAATGATGAGGGCTTGCAACCTTGAAAAGTTTTGTAAGTATATCCCACATGATGATTTGGGTTAACTGCAGCACCTCTCGTAGCCTCGACCCATAACATTCTGTCATCCACTCGCTGATTGATGAGTTCCTCGATTTCTTGTTCAGTCATTCGGTTCAATCGCGCCATAATCTTCAATAAGAATGAGAAAAATAATTATTCACATGGAATATTATAGATGTAGTATGTATTTACAGTACATCGTAGCTTATTAATAATATGAACCAGTTATTATTATAAAAGCCTTTTCTTCTTATTAGCATTTTATAATTATATCTAGGGTAGTACCTACCCGTTAAAGTTCATACTTAATAGCTTAGGACGAAAATCAATTACTATCACCCAAATAATACTCAACCATGGAAAATTATTGCATTTCACACTTCACTATTTTACATATGCTTATCTTACGTCAAACATTAAGTAAACCACACTAGTAATATTATACAAAACGTTATATGATTCCATGGTTTAAAACAACAGCGTATCATTTAACCAAAAGCGTTTGTGTTCAAAGGAATCGCTTAAAGGTTATCATGGTTGTCTCCCTGCGTTTTGACTGAGGGGCTGAAGAACTGGATGCCAGGATAGAACTAATAGGAATAGCGGGAATAGGGTTGGAAGTGTCTGGTGGAGTTGGTGCCACAACATCCTCTCTAAACTCGGGATTTGGATTTTCCAATTCAGTAGCCTTTCGTTTCTTTCCTCGTTCGAACTTGTCTTTCATAATTTCCTGTATTTCTTCCTCCTCAGGATCACTTTCCGGTTCCTCTTCAATTGATTCATCTGAAAATTTTGAGTCTTCCCCAAAGGTATTGTTTTTATCATCGGACAGGTTAATGACTGGAACACCATCTGAAGATTCTGGTTCGGAGTCGCTGAATGTGATAACAAGTTCTAAGCCAGACATCTATCACATAACAACTAGCACGTTAGTACCACATAATATTTACATATTAATTTTTTTTTAACCAACAAGGATAAGCAATAGTTTTTGAAATCAAACACGGTCAAAGTCCAGATTCACTAATGCATCCTAACAAACTCGATAAGACACACTAATGCAAATTTTCTGGTTCTCTAAGACCAACGCTCTGATACCACATGTCATAACCCGACCTTAACCATAAAGACGAATACAATAACATATGATTTCATTGTGACGACCCGGAAATTTCCGACCAAATTAAAACTTAATCTTTATATGTTCCAACACAATAAGCAAAGCCTGTAATGTTGAGTCTCGAAATGTTTGAACTATTTATATAGATTCATTTAACCTGTGACTATTTTTGACGATTCACGAACAATTGTGTGTAAATAAATATGTAAATATATATACATGTATAAATATAAGAGTGCATATTAAGTTGTATTAATAAAATACAAAATAATCATTTGAATTGAAAATGTAAAATAATATACAAGATAATTAAGATTAAAGTTTATTTATGATTTAAACGAATTCTTATTTTTATTTATTATCATTTTTATGATATTATTTAGTTATTTTATTAGAATTATTATTAATATTATTAGGGTATTTACTATTAATATTTATTAAAAATAAAAATAGGGAATCCCATTATGTTAGAAGTAACTATCAATTTTTTTTATTTTTCTTCACATGAAAATAATTTACGTACTTCATGTCTCCAGTTTGTTACAAGTCTACTTCACAAATCAATTGGAAATCAATTTAACTGTTAAATCATGTACCTAATCACTCTATATAAGTTACAAACTGCAATTTGAGTTGAAAACAAAGAAAACCCAGAAAATAAGCTCGACACTCGGTACATTCATCTTTTTCACCATATTTTGATTTAGAACAAATTTTCAAAATGTAATAATGCAGTCATGTTAGGAATCGTCTATCTAAACTATCTGTAAGTTTTCAATCCTCAATTCTTTCTATTAATTTCTAATTTGAGAGTCAAAGTTTTGGTTTTCAAAGTCAACTAAGTGTTCTTGAATCAAATTTGAGTTTGTTTTGATATCTCCAGTTAATTTGATGATCCATAAAGATTATAGGAATGATTTGCTACACAATTCATGTTGTAATCATAACCTATAACACTCTTAATCTAAAAATTAATTTTTGAGTTCTTGAGTTCTTCACAGTGATATACACTAACGTGAATTCGAAACAAATTTCAAAAACTAAAAATGTAGAGTTGTTAGGAATCATTTACTTAAACTTCCTGCAAAATCTCAAGTTCCAATTCTTGATAACGAATTCGAATTTGCGAGTCAAAGTTAAAATTGTCAAAAGTCAACTGTTTTGCTCTTGGAGAAATTAGAGCTTGTTTTGATGTTTTAAGTTCAATTGACGATTTCAATAGTTTTTAGGAATGATTTGAAACATGTTTCATGTTGTAAAGATTGTCCAAAACGAACTCAAAATTGAAAACAAAATTTTTTTTTTCTTGGCTACTAGCAAGCAGTAGGATTTTTTTTGTTTTTTTTTCTCATTTTTTTTATATCATGAACACATTTTTATTTTTTGTTTCATGTTTGTTTAGAAGTCCTGATAGTGCTCCAAATGAACATATATTTTGTATCAATATCGTTCCAATATGTAAAGTTTTTAAATGTAATTTCCTTATTTTTAGTTGTAATAATTAAATAAATAAGTGCGAAGACGAAAGACGCAAATCGCTCGAAAATGAAGATTTAAAGACAAAAACGAAGATTTGAAAGACCAAAACGTCCAAAAAGCTCAAATGTACAAGATACAATTCAAAAGGTTCAATTTATTGATGAAGAACGTCTAAAAATGACAAGAGTACAAGTTACAAAACGCAAAGTACAAGATATAAAATTGTACGAAAGGACGTTCGAAAATCCGGAACCGGGGCATGAACCAACTTTCAGCGCTCGACGCAACGGTGTAAAAATTACGAGTCAACTATGCACAAGAATAAAATATAATATTTAAATAATTCATAATAAGAATAATATTAAATAATAAAAAGTTGTTAATTGAGCATAGTTCAGGGGTCGTAAATGAAAATTCAATTTCTAATTTGGCCTATAAAAGGCTATGTAACGATGGAATTGGGAGAGAACTTTTCTATCCTTTTTTTTTATCTATATATCGATCAATATCTATATTCTATATCTCTATTATAATGTTAATGTAATCAGATATAACAATAATCTTAATTTTAATTTTAAATTATGATAATAATAAGATTTATGATAGAGATCGTTTGAGTGTGTAAGTCGAAATTCTGTCCGTGTAACGCTACACTATTTTTAATCATTGTAAGTTATGTTCAACCTTTTTACATTAATGTCTCGTAGCTAAGTTATTATTATGCTTATTTAAAACGAAGTAATCATGATGTTGGGCTAATTACTAAAATTGGGTAATTGGGCTTTGTACCATAATTAAGGTTTGGGCAAAAGACCGACACTTGTGGAAATTGAACTATTGACTATTAATAGATGGGGGGTATTGTCTAATTGAGTGACAACTCATTGGAGTCTGTCGAACCTATCTTCAAATTAATTAACCTAATAATTAATAATGATTATGGTTGTCCTATTTAGTGATGTTCATATGGAATCTGTTATAATCATTTAATTAATCAATTGGGTTGGGTAATTGATTATTCATTCTGATCAAGTGGATGAATTAATATTCATAAACTAATTAAAACAGGGGTGGATTACATACAGTGATAACTGGTGTAATTGTTGACAGAAGTGATAACTGCGTCACAGTTTAAATCCTTAATCAGTTGGAATATTTGACTTCGGGTATAAGGGTAATTTGACGAGGATACTCGCACTTTATATTTATGACCGATGGACTATTATGGACAAAAACCAGATAGATGTATCAAATAAACCAGGACAAAGGACAATTAACCCATGGTAATAAATTAAAATCAACACGTCAAACATCATGATTACGGAAGTTTAAATAAACATAATTCTTTTATTATATTTCTCATCGTATCTTTATTTACTGTCATTTTATTACTCGCAACTTTATTTTCTGTCATTTTATTTATCGCAATTTATTTTACGCACTTTAATTTTTGTCATTTATTTTTACGCTTAAAATCGACAAACCGGTCATTAAACGGTAAAACCCCCATTTTATAATAATACTACTACTTATTTATATATATATTTTTACAAATAAACTTAATAATATAGCGTTAACTTCACCAGCTCCCTGTGGAACGAACCGGACTTACTAAAAACTACACTACTCTACGATTAGGTACACTGCCTATAGTGTTGTAGCAAGGTTTAGGTATATCCCATCCGTAAATTAATAAAACTTGTGTCATATTTTGTAGTATTTTGTATTAAAAATAATACTATTTCGTACCCTCACGCTACATCATCAAGTTTTTGGCGCCGCTGCCGGGGAGCGCTAAAACGCTATATTTTTAATTATAATAATATTGAAATAAAATATAATAATATAATAATATTGAAATAGAATATAATAATATAATAATATTGAAATAGAATATAATAATATAAAAATATTTAAGAATCAAAAATTTACGTAAATTTTAAAAAAGTCGTATTTATTAAATACTTCAGGGGTATATTATGTAACTTATAATTAATAATTGCTATCATGTCGCTTTCATGTGAATAGTAAATTAATTAATTTATTTTCATTTACTATTCATGAATAGTAAATGAATTAAAAAAAAAGTTTTAAAAAAAAATTATAATTATAAAAAAATTATTAATTTGTAAAAAAAATCGTTTTTAAAAAAAAAAAAAAATCGTTTTTTAAAAAAATAAAAAAAAAAAATTTCGTTTTTTAAAAAAAAAAAAAAAATTTGTGTAAAAAAAAAAAAAATCGTTTTTTTAAAAGAAAAAAAAAATCGTTTTAAAAAAAAAAATTTGTAAAAAAAAAATCGTTTTTTTTTTTAAAAATTTAAAAAAAAAAAAAAAAAAAAAAAACGTAAAAAAAAAAAAAAAAAATTATTAAAAAAATATATATATTTTTTAAGATTTTGTCTATAAAAAAAAATTGTTTTTTTTAGTTTTATTACCTTTAGATTTTTAGACTATAGTCGCAACTTTTAGTATTAAGTTTAGTTTTGCCATAGTTATTTTTACTTCTAGAATTTTTAGGCTTTGCCGTAAAGTCCCTTAAGTGCTTATTCCTTAGATTAAGTTTTAGGTGCTTTAGAATTTTACGACGCCGTATTTCGCACTACTTTCTTATTTTTATTTTTCGACGCCTATTTTTCGACCTTTTTATTTTTCGACCTTTTTCGACGCGCAATCTTTTTCTTTCTTATTTCTCGCCATTCTAGTTTTTAGGACTTAGATTTTTTTCTACTTCTTCTCTAAATTTCTTAAAATTACGAAAATTTATTTTAAGTGGTTAAATTGATAGACATCAAAATTTTCTGGTTCGTAGTAATAGTTGGATTTGTACGTGGACCGGATTATTGGAGCCAAACAGTCCTCAATTATATTGAGACCAAACGAATCCTGCCCCTCTGCTGCATCTTTTGGCTATTCGAAACGTGGGCAAAATCAGAAAAGTCTATTTATTGGATAACTTATTATAATTTTTCTTTCCTTTTAAAAACTAATAGGATATTCAGTGAATGCACCGAGCAAGACGTTCATCACCTTTTGTACGTTCACCACCTGTAACTCGATCAAGACATCGTTTAACGAATATCGCCGCCGTTGATTTTTCTTTAGAATCGTCATCAAGTCGACCAAATCCTCAAACTCAAATTTCCGATAATCCAGTTTTTGAAACAAACCTCACAATTGAGAATCCGGAGAATATTCAGGAACGGTTTGTAGATCCCGAACCATTAAACTTTCCTCCGGAACCACCAATCATTCAAAC
Source organism: Rutidosis leptorrhynchoides (assembly GCF_046630445.1). Lineage (NCBI taxonomy): Eukaryota > Viridiplantae > Streptophyta > Magnoliopsida > Asterales > Asteraceae > Rutidosis > Rutidosis leptorrhynchoides. The sequence continues at coordinate 462,017,183 of NC_092337.1, read as the reverse complement.
AGAGATTGTTGAGGAAAGAAACCATTAAATCAGAATCCTCTAGTGATTCGGATACAACAAATCCAATCATGGAAAATCTAGAACCTCTAAGTATGGAAGAACGAATGAGAGCTAAGCGCACTGGCCAAGGTCACGCCATTATTAAACCAGAAGTTAATGCTCCAGATTATGAAATTAAAGGACAAATTCTACACATGGTAACTAATCAGTGCCAATATAGTGGTACGCCGAATGAAGACCCAAACGAACATCTTCGTACGTTTAATAGGATCTGTACACTATTCAAAATCCGAGAAGTGAAAGACGAACAAATCTATCTCATGTTATTTCCCTGGACTTTAAAGGGAGAAGCCAAAGATTGGTTAGAATCGTTACCTGAAGGGGCGATTGACACATGGGATGTTTTAGTTGAAAAATTTCTTAAACGATTCTTTCCGGCATCCAAAGCCGTGAGACTTCAAGGAGAAATTGTTACGTTCGCGCAAAATCCAAATGAAACATTATATGAGGCGTGGACAAGATTCGGAAGGATGTTGAGAGGATGTCCTCAACACGGATTAGATACTTTTCAAATAGTACAAATCTTCTATAAAGGCGTAGACATCGCCACACGAAAAGACATCGACATAACCGCTGGTGGATCCATTATGAAGAAAACCGCAACTGAAGCTTACAAAATTATTGATAACACAGCCTCCCACTCGCATGAGTGGCACCAAGAAAAAGATATCTTTCGATCATCTAAAGCGGCTAGAGCCGATTCTAGCCCTGACTTTGATTCCGTTTCCGCAAAAATAGATGCTTTCGAAAGACAAATGGAAAAGATGAATAAAGATATTCACGCAATACGAATCAGTTGTGAGCAATGCGGTGGACCACACTTATTGAAAGATTGTCACATTGAACCAACGATGGAACAACGAGAGAATGTTTCCTATATGAACCAAAGGCCGGGAAATAATTATCAAAATAATTATCAACCGCCAAGGCTAAACTTAAATCGAAATCAAAACATTCTTTACAATCCAAAAGGACCCGAAAATAACTGGTATAACCAACAAGGTCCGAATAACCAACCAACTCAAAACAACACTTTCAATCAACAAAGACCTAGCTTGTATAAACCACCACAACAACCCGAAGAGAAAAAGCCAAATCTAGAAGAAATGATGGCAAAGCTGATTGAATCTCAAACACAATTCATTACATCTCAAACCCAAACGAACGAGAGGTTTGATCAGTCATTAAGAACTCAACAAGCTTCCATTTTGAATCTAGAAAAACACGTAGGTACTCTTGCTAGCATGATGAGTGAGAGGGAACAAGGAAAGCTACCGAGTAATACTGAAGTAAATCCTCGGAATGAGAATGTTAATATGGTGTCAACGAATTCTGAAAAACCAGCATCAGAAGATGGGAAGGTTTTAGATGAGAGTAACAATGAAGAAGTTACACCACCACCACCCGAGTATGTAAAGCCAGTGGTGGCACCATACAAACCACCCATCCCGTTTCCAAGAAAAGGAGTTGAGTATGAGCAAGTGATAGGTAATAAAGATTGTGATACCTCTGGAAAGAAGAAGAAGAAAAAGAATAAGAAAGTGCAAGAAACAAAAGCCGTAAATATAAACCCGGTGAAGACAGTTCCACCAAAACCTCCACCTAGGGTAGGTGATCCGGGTGAATTTATTGTTCCTTGTCTACTTAGTGATTGTGTCATGTATGATGCACTAGCAGATTTAGGTTCAAGTGTGAGTGTTATGCCTCTTTCATTATATAAGAGATTAGGTGTAGGTGAGTTAACTCCAACGGATATGAGTGTTCGACTCTTTGATCAAACCATTAAGCACCCAGTTGGAATTGCTGACAACCTACTCGTTCAAGTAGGCAATTTAACCTTTCTAGTCGAATTTATTGTCATTGACATAGAAGAGGACCCAAACGTTCCTCTAATTTTAGGTCGACCATTCTTTGCGTCCACCGGGGCGTTATTTGATGTAGGAAATGGAAGAATGACACTTAAAAGTGGTAACAAATCAATCACCTTTATGATTCGAAAGTCTAAATCTCCACCAACTAAAACCGTTGAACCAGTAAAAACGATTGGTAATAACCATGTTGTTTTACCAACTCCAACGGTAGTGCTTAGCAATAATAAAACGCCTAAGTGTGGGGAAAATGAAGTAAAATCTAATGATGACTTGATAATAAAGAACCCCGTTGTTGATACGAAATTAAATGACCCCGTTATTAACAGTTCAATGAAGAAACTTTTTAAACGGGCTATCGATGCTAGAAGTAAGGGGAACTTTAAGTTATGTAACCGGTTAGTATCCAATCTGTCGCCTAAAGAAAAGGCGAAACTAGTTGAATTTTGGGATATTACGGAAGAAGCCGGGCACTGGCTTAAAGAAAAAGTCACAGATAGGCAAGTTGATTATGGACCAAAAGAAATTGACGATGAAGTTAATCACAATTTCGACACCACAGCTACCTAAGTGTGGGGAGATTCAAATGTTCTAAGAAAATGTTATCTAGAGTTAGTTGTTCTGTTCTCGTGTAGTTCCGAGAATGGAATTCGATTGGTCTTTTCCGCTAGCAGACACTAAAGAACTAGTTTTCTCCCCCCATTCTGAATTTTTGTTTTTTTTAGGTTTTATATGAAATTAATATGCTTTTAAGTTTTGTGTGATATTTAAAAACAAAATTTACTTTAATTCATTAAGTTGAAAAAATGATTTCTAAAATTCGTCGTGAGTTGAAGACTAGGTCATTAAGCCGAAATTGCTTTACCCGAGGGTGGGACGGCAAATTTTGTTATCATTATTTTTAATTTTATTGATCTAAAGTATGCCAAAAAGATATTAGACTTTATAAATTTTTAAACGTGGGGTAATATACCCAACTTCAAAAATATGTATATATATGTTTGTATTTTATATTATGTACAAAACAGGGTAGAACAACGCACTTTCAAAGACTAACATTAAGTTCAGCAATAGCTACTGATTTTGACGACAAGAAGCAAAATATCAAATGTGATGTAAAATAATATGCTTACAAACTGGGTATTTTTAATCACTTTTCTACACTAATCACCCTCATGAATTTATAATTATAGTCTGATTTCATGCAAATGAGGGCATTGCATGATCTCAAGTGTGGGGAAGGGTTATAAATTCTCTCGGGTTTGCACTTAGTTTATTTGCCAAATTTTGTGAAAATTTGAAAAATTTTCAACTAAATGAATTTAAAATCATGTTTATACATATTTATGAACGGTGAAAACTAGGTGATAATACCGAAATTATCGTTACCTCGAAAAGGACATAATTTGAGAAACACCCTAAAACGCTTGAATTCATTTAAAATGAAATAAAAGAAAATAAAAAGGCAAAGAAAGAACCTAAGTGTGGGAAGAATGTACCAAGTTATTCAATTTAAAACATATATCACATATTTTTGTACAAGATTATTGCAGGTACTTTTGCTTTGGACGATACTAATCAGTTTTACCCGGTTTACTGTAATACATTTGAAAGAAATATGGATCTACACGATGAATCAATTCCATCATTAAAAGGAAGTAAAGTCTTCCGAAAAAGACACGCGCTTCTTGATTTAGGTCATGAAGTTGTCGTCCAGACCAGCTGTAGGTTGACGAAAAACCTAGAAAAGTCATCACTAAAATCAGCAGGAAATCCACGGACCTCAGCATCAAACAGGGTCGCCAAGTGGTCAGACTTATCCTAACCATGAGAGGGTCTGTCTTGTAAAATGGGGAGGGCACCGTGCAAATTAGCTTGATAAGACTAATGAATCAGATCCCCAGAAAGGATAATCTCCTTAAAGATTAAAAATCAGCTTTTAAGACTGATATTACTCAATCCTAGAGATTGACCTTAAAGATTGAGAATTCAAACTCATGGAATTCAATGATATCTAAACTCGAGCTTGAACGAGAAAATATTTTGATCAAAAATACAAACCGATTTGTTTTCTGAAAACCCATTTTCAATGCGTTCATTACCATTGAACGTAAAATCCTGAGAATTCATCAGAATTCATTAGGTCACCTGAACCAAATCGGGTGTCAACCGTAAGAACGGTGGTTGCATAGCATGGTCAGAGACAGGACCTTGTGTCAGACCGAAAAATCATAGGATGATCTTTACTATCGCTCCTACCAAGGATAGTTCTAGCATCCGACACATTAAAAGACCATAATCATCTGCATGTCACGGGACATTGCCTTAACAGTTTCTTGTTCATCGCTTTCCTTTACAACCGGACGGTAGTTTACCGAAAGGTAATATACGGAACAAGTAAACTGGATGTGTGCTTTCCGATACCGGGATAGCAGTGGATTACACGAACCTAAATGTTTTTAGCCAAAATATTGATCCATAAATATATTTTGCAACACCAATGGTGGATCAAATCAGATAACTTATCTAGGGTAAAAGCTAGATTGAATTTTCAAAAGATCAAATGTTTTCATAAAGATCCTATTTCCTAAAGGATCTAAATTTTTATAGTCATGTGGGACTGTAAACCGCCTTTCAAATGTGCACTTTGCTTTGGAAACCGAAAGTAAATCGGCTATTTGATTGCAAGTGTCGTTGACCTAAACCCAAGGCAACTGTGGATGACACACCCACCTTTAACCATCATTACTGTCATTGTTTATACCGCTATATCAAAATCACTGATGTACAAAATGTGATGAATAAAAAAGTGATTCATGTATGTTTTTATTTCAAGTTCTGTATTGCTTGAGGACAAGCAACGCTCAAGTGTGGGGATATTTGATAGTGCTCCAAATGAACATATATTTTGTAGCAATATCGTTCCAATATGTAAAGTTTTTAAATGTAATTTCCTTATTTTTAGTTGTAATAATTAAATAAATAAGTGCGAAGACGAAAGACGCAAATCGCTCGAAAATGAAGATTTAAAGACAAAAACGAAGATTTGAAAGACCAAAACGTCCAAAAAGCTCAAATGTACAAGATACAATTCAAAAGGTTCAATTTATTGATGAAGAACGTCTAAAAATGACAAGAGTACAAGTTACAAAACGCAAAGTACAAGATATAAAATTGTACGAAAGGACGTTCGAAAATCCGGAACCGGGGCATGAACCAACTTTCAGCGCTCGACGCAACGGTGTAAAAATTACGAGTCAACTATGCACAAGAATAAAATATAATATTTAAATAATTCATAATAAGAATAATATTAAATAATAAAAAGTTGTTAATTGAGCATAGTTCAGGGGTCGTAAATGAAAATTCAATTTCTAATTTGGCCTATAAAAGGCTATGTAACGATGGAATTGGGAGAGAACTTTTTTATCCTTTTTTTTTATCTATATATCGATCAATATCTATATTCTATATCTCTATCATAATGTTAATGTAATCAGATATAACAATAATCTTAATTTTAATTTTAAATTTTGATAATAATAAGATTTATGATAGAGATCGTTTGAGTGTGTAAGTCGAAATTCTGTCCGTGTAACGCTACGCTATTTTTAATCATTGTAAGTTATGTTCAACCTTTTTACATTAATGTCTCGTAGCTAAGTTATTATTATGCTTATTTAAAACGAAGTAATCATGATGTTGGGCTAATTACTAAAATTGGGTAATTGGGCTTTGTACCATAATTAAGGTTTGGGCAAAAGACCGACACTTGTGGAAATTGAACTATTGACTATTAATAGATGGGGGGTATTGTCTAATTGAGTGACAACTCATTGGAGTCTGTCGAACCTATCTTCAAATTAATTAACCTAATAATTAATAATGATTATGGTTGTCCTATTTAGTGATGTTCATATGGAATCTGTTATAATCATTTAATTAATCAATTGGGTTGGGTAATTGATTATTCATTCTGATCAAGTGGATGAATTAATATTCATAAACTAATTAAAACAGGGGTGGATTACATACAGTGATAACTGGTGTAATTGTTGACAGAAGTGATAACTGCGTCACAGTTTAAATCCTTAATCAGTTGGAATATTTGACTTCGGGTATAAGGGTAATTTGACGAGGATACTCGCACTTTATATTTATGACCGATGGACTATTATGGACAAAAACCAGATAGATGTATCAAATAAACCAGGACAAAGGACAATTAACCCATGGTAATAAATTAAAATCAACACGTCAAACATCATGATTACGGAAGTTTAAATAAACATAATTCTTTTATTATATTTCTCATCGTATCTTTATTTACTGTCATTTTATTACTCGCAACTTTATTTTCTGTCATTTTATTTATCGCAATTTATTTTACGCACTTTAATTTTTGTCATTTATTTTTACGCTTAAAATCGACAAACCGGTCATTAAACGGTAAAACCCCCATTTTATAATAATACTACTACTTATTTATATATATATTTTTACAAATAAACTTAATAATATAGCGTTAACTTCACCAGCTCCCTGTGGAACGAACCGGACTTACTAAAAACTACACTACTCTACGATTAGGTACACTGCCTATAGTGTTGTAGCAAGGTTTAGGTATATCCCATCCGTAAATTAATAAAACTTGTGTCATATTTTGTAGTATTTTGTATTAAAAATAATACTATTTCGTACCCTCACGCTACATCATCAAGTCCTAAAACCATTTTGATGATTGACTATTAACAATGAAGTTGTTTGATTGTTTAGATTTTGGTGAAGAAGATGAAGTGGGTTGAAACATGTAATAGATAAGTATTTGGGTTTGTATTATAAATCAGAAAAACTAAAATATAGGAATGGTTAAGGGTGTTGATGAGTGAACGAGAGGTCTCGGGTTCGAGCCCGGCTTGGTGTAATTTTTTTAAAACTGACTCCTAAGGTAGTTTTATACTTTTAAAAATTATTATTATTATTAATATTATTACTATTATCCTTAGGTATTTCTACAATTATTAATTTTACAAAACAAAAGATATATATGTAAATATATTATTACATAAAATATATTAATATTACATAAAATTATGTTTCAACTAATATTATTGATATAACATTAATTAAATATCAAATAAGTATCATAATATATTATAAGAATAATTAATACATAACAAATATATAAACTTAATTGATTTATACTATAATGTGTTAATACTTGATATAGGTTCGTGAATCCGAGGCCAACCCTGCATTGTTCAATGTCGTCATATGTATTTTTACTATAAAATACAGTATTGTGAGTTTCATTTACCTTTTTACCCTTTATATTTTTGGGCTGAGAATACATGCGTGATAAGGCTAAAAAGGAACATATATTTCATAACATTATCCCCCAAGAAAGACAAGATTTTAGTTGTAATTGTTCCATATTCAAGTAATATTCGTTTATATTTAATAAGTGCGAAGACAAAAGGCGTAAACGAAGATTTGAAGACAAAAAGGTCCAAAATGCTCAAATGTACAAGATTCAATCAAAAAGGTTCAAAATATTTATGAAGGACGTCTAAAAATGACAAGAGTACAAGTTGCGGAACGCAAAGTACACGATATAAAATAATACGCGAAGACGTCCGAAAATCCGGAACCGGGACCCGAGCCAAGAAGAAACGCCCGACGCAACGGACCAAAAATATCTAGTCTACTATGCACAAGAATAAAATATAATATATAAATAATTATATTAATTATTTATATATTTATATTTATTTTATATTATGTCGGCAAAGCTATGTGACAAACGTATGTGAGCTGTCCAGCATAGCCATGCGACTCGCATGGATTTATGCCTATTTCCCATGCGAGTCGCATGAGGATCAGATTCAGCTCAGGTTCTATAAAAGGCCAGTTTTCTACTCGTTTTTAACACACCACACACACATAATAATAATAATACTCCATAAGATAATAAATAAATAAATATATATATATATATATATATAGTATAGATTAGTGTTATATTAGATTAGTTCGGGTTATGTAAAGGTTATTTTACGGGTTTTTGAAGTCGAAATTCTGTCCGTGTAACACTACGCGATAAATACTCAATGTAAGTTATGTTCTCCTTTTTAAATTAATGTCTCGTAACTAAGTTATTATTATGCTTATTTGAGCCGAAGTAATCATGATGTTGGGCTAATTACTAAAATTGGGTAATTGGACTTTGTACCATAATTGGGGTTTGGACAAAAGAACGACACTTGTGGAAATTAGACTATGAGCTATTAATGGGCTTTATATTTGTTTAACTAAATGATAGTTTGTTAATGTTAATATAAAGATTTACAATTGGACGTCCCTATAAATTACCATATACACTCGATCGGACACGATGGGCGGGGTATTTATATGTACGAATAATCGTTCATTTAACCAGACACGGGAATGGATTAATAGCCACTAGAATAATTAAAACAGGGGTGAAATTATGTACAAAGGACACTTGGTATAATTGATAACAAAATATTAAAACCTTGGGTTACACTCAGTCGACATCCTGGTGTAATTATTAAACAAAGTATTAAAATCTTGTTACAGTTTAAATCCCCAATTAGTTGGAATATTTAACTTCGGGTATAAGGATAATTTGACGAGGGCACTCGCATTTTATATTTATGACCGATGGACTGTTATGGACAAAAACCAGACGGACATATTAAATAATCCAGGACAAAGGACAATTAACCCATGGGCATAAAACTAAAATCAACACGTCAACCATCATGGTTACGGAAGTTTAATTAAGCATAATATATTTTATTTCATTTTTTCTCGTACTTTTATTTATTGTCATTTTAATTATTGTTATTTATTTTATTGTTATTTAAATATCATCATTTACTATACGCTTCGCTTAAAATGTAAATCGACAAACCGGTCATTAAACGGTAAACCCCCTTTTATATATTATTATATATAATTATATATATTTTGTACAAATATAAAAATAAGTGTTTCATAAGCCCGTCTCCCTGCGGAACGAACCGGACTTACTAAAAACTATACTACTCCGCGACTAGGTACACTGCCTATTGTATTGTAGCAAGGTTTTGGTATATCCATTTTGTAAATATTTAATTAAAACTTGTTAAATTTTGTAGCATTCCGTATTAAAAATATAGTATATTCCGTAACCCCACGCTACGACATCAAGTTTTTGGCGCCGCTGCCGGGGAGTCGGCGAAACTATCTATTTTTCATTTTTGTATATATATATTTATTATTTTTAGAAAAACAATATAAAATCCTAAAAATTTAAAAATTTAAAAATCTAAAAATTTAAAAAATTAAAACCGAAAAGAAAAAAAAAATATATATTTTTATATAATTTTAAGATTTTTATTTATAAAATTATCAAATATTTCTATTTTTAGTTTTATAAAAATATTAAGTTTTTATTTAAATTATATATATATTTTATTTAATATTTAAAACAGAAAATATAAATAAATATAAATAATACGGTTGAGCCTGTCATTTGACCCCCCTCATTTGAACAGGCTCTGGAGGTCATGCGACTCGCATGACCCTTAGCCTGAACCCCATGCGAGTCGCATGAGGGGTCTGACAGGGCCACATACAACCCTACTTTCGCATTAAATACGGTATTTTATTTATTATTATTAATATAAACCCTAATTAGTTTATTAATTTAATATTAATTAGTTTTAATTCTTAATTAATTTGTATTTTACTTTTAATTAGTTTTATTAATATATAAATTAATATCTTTAATAAATAATAATATAAAAATAATATTTTTTTTTTATTCTTTTTCTCAACTTTTTATATATTTTTATATTTTGTATCTTTTAGTCGTTTAGTGTAATATTTGTATTTTGTCGTTCGTACTTAGTTTTAAATATAGATTTTGCCGTAGTTTATTTTTATATTTCTAGATTTTTAGGTTTGCCGTAAAATCCCTTAAGTACTTATTCCTTAGACTAAGATTTAGGTGCTTTAGAATTTTGCGACGCCATTTTTCGTACGACTTTCTTACTTTTATTTTTCGACGTCTATTTTTCTACCTTTTTATTTTCCGACACTTTTCGACGCGCAATCTATTTCTTTCTATTTTCTCGACACTCTAGTTTTTAGGACCTAGAATTTTCTCTATTTCTTATCTAATATCTCAAACAGAAAGAAAAATTATTTAAGCGGTTAAATTAATGGACGTTGACATTTTTCTGGTTCGTAGTAATAGTTGGATTTGTTAGTGGCTAGTTGTGGGCTTCCGATTTAAAGGGTCCTGGCTACCTGCTGCATCTTTTGGCTATTCGAAACGTGGGCAAAATCAGAAAAGTCTATTAATTGGACAACTTATATAAGTTTTTCTATTTTTATAACTAATAGGATAATTCGTGAATGCACCACATTGTAGCTAAAATTTGGCCATCGCAATAAAATGGAAAATTTTGAAAACAAGGCCTTGGAAACTCTTTTTGAACTCCAAAATCAATTAAATCAATACTCTCAACCGAGTGTTGATGACAATTCGGTCAGTCAATCTTGGATCGCGAACGACGAAACAATAACTGGTTGTGAAATCTGTGGAGATTATCACTCAACATGGGAATGTTACTATTACGTTCCTACTGAAAATTACGCACCCACAGAACCTGAATGGAACGATTATGAAGAACACAATTCTAATTGGGATTATTCCCAAGAAGATATTCAAACTCAACAACCAGAAGAACTTGAAGATTCTTTAGATTATATGAGAATCAAACTCGAAGAACTTGATGCTCAAAAGGAACAAATGAGAGAGTTTGTAAATAGGCAAGCTGAAACTCTATCAGATTACACACCTGTTGATCTGAGGAGTATTGTGCAAGAAAATCTCAAATCATCGAATTTTGATGAATTCGAGAGCTCCGAAATCACCAACTATCCCGATGATAATTCTTATTCAGCCTTACCAATTTCACAACATATCGACACATTAGCCTCTACCGACGAAGAAGATGTAAGGGTAACAAATTGGTACTCTTGGGAAAACGATAACGTTGAAAATTTTACCCCCGAGACCAAACCGAACTTCACCATTCCACAACCTCCTAACCCAATATTCTCAATAGACGAGTCATCTAATGAAGATGAACCACGAGCTGTAATAGATAATGACACCTCGAATTTCACCCAATTGGGTAATAGAGGTGAAACCTTTGATTCCGAGAATGAACGGAAGGAAATATTAGAAATTGTCCACCCTATAGATATAAGTATGTCGGTGTATATCGATCCGTTTGACCAAGAACCAGAAAAGAGACATATCCATTTACTAAAAGCTACACTTAAAAAAGAATTAAGTAGTGACGATCGGGTGAGTCTAAACTTTAAACCCATTGATATATTATACACCACCCGAGATATAAATAACTGGCTCACTATTCTAATTCGTGGAACTTATTCTACCGACTTCACATGTCGTCAGCTAAGTGTGGGGAAGTCTAACCCCACTTAACGTTAAAATAGGGGTTCGGGTTAGTGCATAACTCGTTAATAACCATGCATGATAAGTTAGGGTAAAATATGTATTTTCAAAAAAATTAGCAAACAGTTCAGAAAAGCAACCATTTTTGAAGAAAAACATGTGTGATAAAACAAAAAGGAAGGAACGATGAGGCGCGCCATCTATCATTTGACGAGCTTTGTAAGTACAAACTAGGTATTCTTAATCACTTTTCTACACTAATCACCCTCATGAATTTATAATTAGAGTCTGATTTCATGCAAATGAGGGCATTGCATGATCTCAAGTGTGGGGATATAAAGGGTTATAAATTCTCTCGGGTTTACACTTGGTTTATTTGCCAAATTTTGTGAAAATTTGAAAAATTTTCAACTAAATAAATTTAAAATCATGTTTATACATATTTATGAACGATGAAAACTAGGTGATAATACCGAAATTATCGGAAAGGACATAAATTGAGAAACAACCTAAAATGCTTGAATTCATTTAAAATGGAATAAAGGAGAATAAAAAGGCAAAGAAAGAAACTAAGTGTGGGGAGAATGTACCAAGTTATTCAATTAAAAACTATCTATCACATGTTTCTGTAAAGTTATTGCAGGTACTTTTGTTTTGGACGATTTTAATCAGTTTTACCCGATTTACTGTAAGAAAGATGGATCTACACGATGAATCAATTCCATCATTAAAAGGAAGTAAAGTCTTCCGAAAAAGAAACGCGCTTCTTGATTTAGGTCATGAAGTTGTCGTCTAGACCAGCTGTAGGTTGACGAAAAATCTAGAAAAGTCATCTCTAAAATCAGCAGGAAATCCACGGACCTCAGCATCAAACAGGGTCGCCAAGTGGTCAGATTTATCCTAACCATGAGAAGGATTTATCTCGTACAATGGGGAGGCACCATGCAAATTAGCTTGATAAGACTAATGAATCAGATCCCCAGAAAAGGATAATCTCCTTAAAGATTAGAAATCAGCTTTTAAGCCTGATATTACTCAATCCTTGAGATTGACCTTAAAGATTGAGAATTACAAACTCATGGAATTCAATGATATCTAAACTCGAGCTTGAACGAGAAAATATTTTGATCAAAAATACAAACCGATTTGTTTTCTGAAAACCCATTTTCAATGCGTTCATTACCATTGAACGTAAAATCCTAGGAATTCACCTGGAATTCATTAGGTCACCTGAACCAAATCGGGTGTCAACCGTAAGAACGGTGGTTGCATAGCATGGTCGAAGACAGGACCTTGTGCCAGACCGAAAAATCAAAGGATGATCTTTACTATTGCTCTTACCAAGGATAGTTCTAGCATCCGACACGTTAATTAGACCATGAACAAATGCATGTCATTAGACATTGCCTTAACAGTTTCTTGTTCATCGCTTTCCTTTACAACCGGACGGTAGTTTACCGAAAGGTAATATACGGAACAAGTAAACTGGATGTGTGCTTTCGATACCGGGATAGCAGTGGATTACACGAACCTAAAAGTCTTAAGCCAAAATATTGATCCACAAATATATTTTGCAACACCGAATGGTGGGTCAAATCAGAAAACTTGTCTAGGGTAAAATCTAGCTTGAATTTTCAAAAGATCAAATGTTTTCATAAAGATCCAATTTCCTTAAGGATCTAAATTTTTATAGTCATGTGGGACTGTAAACCGCCTTTCAAATGTGCACTTTGCTTTGGAAACCGAAAGTAAATCGGCTATTTGATTGCAAGTGTCGTTGACCTAAACCCGAGGCAACTGTGGATGACACACCCACCTTTAAACCACATCGTTACTATCATTGTTTATACCGCCATATCAAAATCACTAATGTATAAAGTGTGAAGAATAAAGAAGTGATTTGTGTGATGTATTATATTATTTCAAGACTGTATTGCTTGAGGACAAGCAACGCTCAAGTGTGGGGATATTGATAGGCTAAAAAGGAACATATATTTCATAACATTATCCCCCAAGAAAGACAAGATTTTAGTTGTAATTGTTCCATATTCAAGTAATATTCGTTTATATTTAATAAGTGCGAAGACAAAAGGCGTAAACGAAGATTTGAAGACAAAAAGGTCCAAAATGCTCAAATGTACAAGATTCAATCAAAAAGGTTCAAAATATTTATGAAGGACGTCTAAAAATGACAAGAGTACAAGTTGCGGAACGCAAAGTACACGATATAAAATAATACGCGAAGACGTCCGAAAATCCGGAACCGGGACCCGAGCCAAGAAGAAACGCCCGACGCAACGGACCAAAAATATCTAGTCTACTATGCACAAGAATAAAATATAATATATAAATAATTATATTAATTATTTATATATTTATATTTATTTTATATTATGTCGGCAAAGCTATGTGACAAACGTATGTGAGCTGTCCAGCATAGCCATGCGACTCGCATGGATTTATGCCTATTTCCCATGCGAGTCGCATGAGGATCAGATTCAGCTCAGGTTCTATAAAAGGACAGTTTTCTACTCGTTTTTAACACACCACACACACATAATAATAATAATACTCCATAAGATAATAAATAAATAAATATATATATATATATATAGTATAGATTAGTGTTATATTAGATTAGTTCGGGTTATGTAAAGGTTATTTTACGGGTTTTTGAAGTCGAAATTCTGTCCGTGTAACACTACGCGATAAATACTCAATGTAAGTTATGTTCTCCTTTTTAAATTAATGTCTCGTAACTAAGTTATTATTATGCTTATTTGAGCCGAAGTAATCATGATGTTGGGCAAATTACTAAAATTGGGTAATTGGACTTTGTACCATAATTGGGGTTTGGACAAAAGAACGACACTTGTGGAAATTAGACTATGAGCTATTAATGGGCTTTATATTTGTTTAACTAAATGATAGTTTGTTAATGTTAATATAAAGATTTACAATTGGGCGTCCCTATAAATTACCATATACACTCGATCGGACACGATGGGCGGGGTATTTATATGTACGAATAATCGTTCATTTAACCGGACACGGGAATGGATTAATAGCCACTAGAATAATTAAAACAGGGGTGAAATTATGTACAAAGGACACTTGGTATAATTGATAACAAAATATTAAAACCTTGGGTTACACTCGGTCGACATCCTGGTGTAATTATTAAACAAAGTATTAAAATCTTGTTACAGTTTAAATCCCCAATTAGTTGGAATATTTAACTTCGGGTATAAGGATAATTTGACGAGGGCACTCGCATTTTATATTTATGACCGATGGACTGTTATGGACAAAAACCAGAAGGACATATTAAATAATCCAGGACAAAGGACAATTAACCCATGGGCATAAAACTAAAATCAACACGTCAACCATCATGGTTACGGAAGTTTAATTAAGCATAATATATTTTATTTCATTTTTTCTCGTACTTTTATTTATTGTCATTTTAATTATTGTTATTTATTTTATTGTTATTTAAATATCATCATTTACTATACGCTTCGCTTAAAATATAAATCGACAAACCGGTCATTAAACGGTAAACCCCCTTTTATATATTATTATATATAATTATATATATTTTGTACAAATATAAAAATAAGTGTTTCATAAGCCCGTCTCCCTGCGGAACAAACCGGACTTACTAAAAACTATACTACTCCGCGACTAGGTACACTGCCTATTGTATTGTAGCAAGGTTTTGGTATATCCATTTTGTAAATATTTAATTAAAACTTGTTAAATTTTGTAGCATTCCGTATTAAAAATATAGTATATTCCGTAACCCCACGCTACGACATCAATGCGCAACTTTTATAACTGTTTTACGAAATAGACACAAGTAATCGAAATTACGTTCTATGGTTGAATGATCGAAACTGAATATGCCCCTTTTTATTAAGTCTGGTAATCTAAGAATTAGGGAACAGACACCCTAATTGACGCGAACTCTAAAGATAGATCTATCAGGCCCAACAAGCCCCATCCAAAGTACCGGATGCTTTAGTACTTCGAAATTTATATCATGTCCGAAGGAGGATCCCGGAATGATGGGGATATTCTTATATGCATATTGTGAATGTCGGTTACCAGGTGTTCAATCCATATGAATGATATTTTTGTCTCTATGCATGGGACGTATGATTATGAGAAATGGAAGTATGAAATCTTGTGGTCTATTAAAATTATGAAATGATTCTTTATGATAAACCAATGAACTCACCAATCTTTTGGTTAACACTTTAAAGCATGTTTATTCTCAGGTACGAAAGAAATCTTCCGCTGTGCATTTGCTCATATTAGAGATATTACTTGGAGTCATTCATGACATATTTCAAAAGATGTTGCATTCGAGTCATTGAGTTCATCAAGATTATTATTAAGTCAATTATATTTGGATATATTATGAAATGCTTTACATGCCTGTCAACTGTCGATGTAACGAAAGTTTGTCTTTTAAAAACGAATGCAATGTTTGTAAAATTTATCATATAGAGGTCAATTACCTCGCGATGTAATCAACTGTTGTGAATCATTTGTAATCGATATGGACTTCGTCCGGATGGATTAGGACGGGTCTCTACAGTTGGTATCAGAGCGGTGGTCTTAGCGAACCAGGTCTTGCATTAGCGTGCCTAACTGATAGTCGTTAGGATGCATTAGTGAGTCTGGACTTCGACCGTGTCTGCATGTCAAAAGTTTTGCGTATCATTTTTATCGTAAAACATCTGCTTATCATCCTTAGGAAATTACCTACTCATTATTCTTAGTCTAGACACATTTTACTGCATTGACTGCATGAATAGTGTATAGACAAAATTCATATCTTAGCGTATCTGACAATTCATATCTTAGTGTATCTGTTACTGTAGACCTTGCCTGATATCTCTCGTAAATTTCTCCTTAATTTAAGGGATCCTGGTACTATATATATCTATGCAAATTATGCATTGAGAATACCATCTAACTATCAATTGATGCCACTAAACTCTTCATACCAAAAATCTTTCCTGAGATCGTTTAAGATGGCCTCTACGAATTGACCAAGTTCCTCCGACTCCGAAGACAGCGTGACAGGAGCACACCAACCAATCAACTACCGTGATTACTGGAGAAAATGGGGATGGGTTCGCAACATACTCACCCTATGGAGAAAGGAAGAAGGTACTGCATATCATGAATCAAATCTACCACCTAACCTTGGAGTACTTGACCCGCTCACCGGCGAACCCGTTCGCAATACCGTTTATACCCTATTTGCAAGAATTTTTTGTCTTGAAACGACCATTAATGGAACTAGAGAAGATATCCGACCTCTACCTCACATTGATAAACAACTCAGGTTAGTAGAAGAAGTTAGAGAACGCCGAGCTCGAGTATTAACTTTAGAGAGCACGGTATACAATTTGCAATCATCAACAGTATCACCAACACCAGTAACATCACCAGCCTTAGCACCAATGGCACCAGTACCACCAACAACCCAAGTTTCAACAATCCATGCATCAACATCTCATTCTGTACCTCGAGTATAATTATCGTTCCACAAATCATTCTACATCATTTATCTTCGTTCGACATGACGATTATGTAAACTCTAATGTTTTAGAGATTATGTATCATAGTTCTAATCGTAAATCTGATGAGTTTAATATCACATTGACTCATTAAATCCATAATTACATCTGAAGAAAATATATATGTAAATATATTTTCATGAAGATTGTGATTAAAAATTCTTTCGTACAAACTGTTAATGGTAAAAATATTTTAACGGGTAGGTAATACCCGAGAAATATTTAAGATTTCACATTAACAAGTTACATTGTACAGTCTTCGAATCTGATTCAACGGTCGATTACCATCCTACCTACATCTATCGATATACGAATCCGTTCACCACAGAATAACCATTTTCATTCAAATTCAATTTCATATTTGGATTTTTACTTACCAGAATCCAACAAGTGGCATAATGAAGAAATAATGGACACAATAAAAATTGATTAGAAACAGACTAATTAACAATATGGAATTTTGTTAAGAAACCATGCTAACTGTTCCAGCTAACTGTTCCTAGCTAACTGATTACATTCTATTTATCGCATTTTATTTATTGCAATTTAATTATCGCAATTTACATTCCCGCAATTTTATTTATTGTTATCTAATTTCTGTTATTTACTTTACGCACTTTAGTTATCGTTATTTAATTCCTGTTATTTATTTTACGCACTTTAAATATCGGGACACGTATACAAGGTTTTGACATATCATATCGATGCATCTATATATATTATTTGGAATCACCATAGACACTCTATATGTAGTAATGATCGAGTTCTCTATACAGGGTTGAGGTTGATTCTATAATAATATATATACTTTGAGTTGTGATCGAGTTTGAGACATGTACACGGGTCCCGATACGTATTAATTAATTCGGATATTATATATTAAGCTATATATGTATTATCGGACTGTTAATTGTGGACTATCAAATATGGACTGTCGACATTGGATAATTAAAATGAATTAAAATATTGATTATAACATATGAAACTAAACATATCTTCAAGTTTGCCACTTGATCTCATCTTAAACCTCATCTGTATCTTGACGATTACAATCTGCGTTCAAACCTTTCATGATTCTTGAAAACACCTCAATCGATAGGATGAATCAACCGCACTTCATCTACGGAAGGAAAGGTTTATGCATATAGTTATGCACCTGAGAAACTCTCGGCAACTGAGTAAAAGTTGAACACGTAGCCGCATCAGATCCTTTGGCATTTATTAGCAAAAATAACTTTGCGATCCCTTTTCAAAGTAGCCAATTTTGTCACAGCTCCAGCAAGTCAACTTCGACTTTTCATTCGAAGTAGCCTTACTATAATCTTGATATATACAATTACCCTTTTTATAACGGAGAATTCTTTTATATTCCACCATATTACCAGAAGACGTACCAGCAGCCTCGTTGTTTTTTTGGCTTAAATCTCTCTGACAAATCATTATATTTATTCATTGAAACCCTATCATATACTCATCCGCATCTTGTAACGAGAACTGCCATACCAATTACCGGGAATCAGCAAATTTGTATTTTGAGTCTCGCAACGTTTCCACATCAACAGTTATATGTATCCATATAACATTTATCTCTTAGAACTATGATCTTCCATTCTGAAATTCAGAAAAGCACCCAGTTTGTGAATTAATGCTCTAAATTTTGAAAAGTTGAATGAAGCAACAAAAACTATGGATGATTTTAACAGTCAAAAGTTTGATAAAAAAAAAATACGTTGGAAAAGCTCAAAAGAAAGTTTGGTTCTGAAAAACGAATTGAGCAAACCATGAAGGAGACTCTGAGCAAATCACAAGGACTAAACTTGTACATAAAAAACTCTGATGATTCTGTTTCTGATGAAGTCTTTAGTGAATATCTTGCTCCTTATTTATTCTAAATCCTTGCGAAAGGATTTTCTTCATCAACATTCGATCTCAGAAAATTTGAAAATATCATCATAAATATCTTTGATATTTCCGAGAATATTTTCATAACAATTCTTATCTGAAATCATTAATCTCTTCGTGCTATCAGTGTTACATCATATAGAAACTGTTAGTTTCTATATTCTGTAAACTTTCGAGCTTGAAATATGAATGTTATTGAAGTAATGTTGGGAACTGATGCATGAGTTAGTATAATATAATGACACTTGATCAATGTGATTATATTACAGTAAGTCATGCTGAGTTTCTAATGGAACGTGATGATTCACAGATCATAACGTCATCATGTGCCATGTTACACGACTCTTACATTCTACCCAATCTCCAAGTATATCAAGAACATATATTCTTAATAGTTCTATCTTTTCAGATATTCTAGTAATTTGAAAAATCAAGATCGTGCCATTACGATTTCCTTCTAGAACATTAACTATGTTCATTTCAAAATCCATATCTACGAATTTCGGACCATTATTCGCTTGACTTGAAGTCGGGAAGAGGAGACGAAAGTATGGAACTCTTGAATATAAAGAAAATATAAAGCTCGACAACAACACATAAATTACAAACCGTGCATATCAATACGTATTGCCACGTAAAGGCACGGGAAAATTAAAAACACTATAACCCCAAGATAATAGTAGAAGTAAATATAATCCTCCGGTGGTAGATGAAAGAGAAGAATGACAGATATGAAAGTTAAGAGTATATCAAGGATCAGAACTGGATGGAGCATATTAATGAATGCTTTAAAAATATGAATCAGGGGAGAAAGAATGGAAGGTGTGAGCTGTGAAAATAAGGAAACGAAGGGAGTGGATTTATAGTAAAATATCCGACAGAGCAATCGTAACAGATTATTGCATTTAATCAAAGAAGATCTGATTTCCTATATCGCCGAAGAACCAAATCTTATTACGAAGATTTTCTTTAAATCCCATGAATTCCGGAAATCAATCATAACTACGTCATCAGTTCCCTCTCTTGCGATAGCTTCGATTATACTCTTCGCGTAATCAAATTTTTTTTTACCTATATTACTCACTGATGATAAAACTCTAATTTCTAGCTCGGATACGTCATGAAAAATACTTATTGTCAGCCATGACCATTCCACTCAAATTTTGGGACGAAATTTCTTTAACGGGTAGGTACTGTGACGACCCGGAAATTTCCGACCAAATTAAAACTTAATCTTTATATGTTCCAACACAATAAGCAAATCCTGTAATGTTGAGTCTCGAAATGTTTGAACTATTTATATAGATTCATTTAACCTGTGACTATTTTCGACGATTCATGAACAATTGTGTGTAAATAAATATGTAAATATATATACATGTATAAATATAAGAGTGCATATTAAGTTGTATTAATAAAATACAAAATAATCATTTGAATTGAAAATGTAAAATAATGTACAAGATAATTAAGATTAAAATTTATTTATGATTTAAACGAATTCTTATTTTTATTTATTATCATTTTTATGATATTATTTAGTTATTTTATTAGAATTATTATTAATATTATTAGGGTATTTACTATTAATATTTATTAAAAATAAAAATAGGGAATCCCATTATGTTAGAAGTAACTATCAATTTTTTTTCTTTTTCTTCACATGAAAATAATTTACGTACTTCATGTCTCCAGTTTGTTACAAGTCTACTTCACAAATCAATTGGAAATCAATTTAACTGTTAAATCATGTACCTAATCACTCTATATAAGTTACAAACTGCAATTTGAGTTGAAAACAAAGAAAACCCAGAAAATAAGCTCGACACTCGGTACATTCATCTTTTTCACCATATTTTGATTTAGAACAAATTTTCAAAATGTAATAATGCAGTCATGTTAGGAATCGTCTATCTAAACTATCTGTAAGTTTTCAATCCTCAATTCTTTCTATTAATTTCTAATTTGAGAGTCAAAGTTTTGGTTGTCAAAGTCAACTAAGTGTTCTTGAATCAAATTCAAGTTTGTTTTGATATCTCCAGTTAATTTGATGATCCATAAAGATTATAGGAATGATTTGCAACACAATTCATGTTGTAATCATAACCTATAACACTCTTAATCTAAAAATCAATTTTTGAGTTCTTGAGTTCTTCACAGTGATATACACTAATGTGAATTCGAAACAAATTTCAAAAACTAAAAATGTAGAGTTTTTAGGAATCATTTACTTAAACTTCCTGCAAAATCTCAAGTTCCAATTCTTGATAACGAATTCGAATTTGCGAGTCAAAGTTAAAATTGTCAAAAGTCAACTGTTTTGTTCTTGGAGAAATTAGAGCTTGTTTTGATGTTTTAAGTTCAATTGACGATTTCAATAGTTTTTAGGAATGATTTGAAACATGTTTCATGTTGTAAAGATTGTCCAAAACGAACTCAAAATTGAAAACAAAATTTTTTTTTTCTTGGCTACTAGCAAGCAGTAGGATTTTTTTGTTTTTTTTTTCTCATTTTTTTTATATCATGAACACATTTTTATTTTTTGTTTCATGTTTGTTTAGAAGTCCTAAAACCATTTTGATGATTGACTATTAAGAATGAAGTTGTTTGATTGTTTAGATTTTGGTGAAGAAGATGAAGTGGGTTGAAACATGTAATAGATAAGTATTTGGGTTTGTATTATAAATCAGAAAAACTAAAATATAGGAATGGTTAAGGGTGTTGATGAGTGAACGAGAGGTCTCGGGTTCGAGCCCGGCTTGGTGTAATTTTTTTAAAACTGACTCCTAAGGTAGTTTTATACTTTTAAAAATTATTATTATTATTAATATTATTATTATTATCCTTAGGTATTTCTACAATTATTAATTTTACAAAACAAAAGATATATATGTAAATATATTATTACATAAAATATACTAATATTACATAAAATTATGTTTCAACTAATATTATTGATATAACATTAATTAAATATCAAATAAGTATCATAATATATTATAAGAATAATTAATACATAACAAATATATAAACTTAAATTGATTTATACTATAATGTGTTAATACTTGATATAGGTTCGTGAATTCGAGGCCAACCCTGCATTGTTCAATGTCGTCATATGTATTTTTACTATAAAATACAGTATTGTGAGTTTCATTTACCTTTTTACCCTTTATATTTTTGGGCTGAGAATATATCCGCAACTTTTATAACTGTTTTACGAAATAGACACAAGTAATCGAAATTACGTTCTATGGTTGAATGATCGAAACTGAATATGCCCCTTTTTATTAAGTCTGGTAATCTAAGAATTAGGGAACAGACACCCTAATTGACGCGAACTCTAAAGATAGATCTATCGGGCCCAACAAGCCCCATCCAAAGTACCGGATGCTTTAGTACTTCGAAATTTATATCATGTCCGAAGGAGGATCCCGGAATGATGGGGATATTCTTATATGCATATTCTGAATGTCGGTTACCAGGTGTTCAATCCATATGAATGATATTTTTGTCTCTATGCATGGGACGTATGATTATGAGAAATGGAAGTATGAAATCTTGTGGTCTATTAAAATTATGAAATGATTCTTTATGATAAACTAATGAACTCACCAACCTTTTGGTTAACACTTTAAAGCATGTTTATTCTCAGGTACGAAAGAAATCTTCCGCTGTGCATTTGCTCATATTAGAGATATTACTTGGAGTCATTCATGACATATTTCAAAAGATGTTGCATTCGAGTCGTTGAGTTCATCAAGATTATTATTAAGTCAATTATATTTGGATATATTATGAAATGCTTTACATGCCTGTCAACTGTCGATGTAGCGAAAGTTTGTCTTTTAAAAACGAATGCAATGTTTATAAAATTTATCATATAGAGGTCAATTACCTCGTGATGTAATCAACTGTTGTGAATCGTTTGTAATCGATATGGACTTTGTCCGGATGGATTAGGACGGGTCTCTACATTCATCGCGAGGTATTGACCTCTATATGCGATATTTTTCAAAAACTGCATTCGTTTTTACAATACAAACCATAGCTTTTATTACAAATACAAGGTTTAAACAACTTAATAATGATTATCGTTTAGCGATAATCTTAGACTTACAAACTTTACATGTGATAATAACAATACGACTTCCAACATATTTTACATTACAAATCCTCCGATATGCAGTTTTATTTTTGACACAAATATGCATACTCAAGATCTTGCTTAAATTCAACATGTTGCTGCGGAAGCTTTTAGTTATCACCTAAGAATAAACATGCTTAAAACGTCAACATAAATTTGGTGAGATATAGGTTTAATGCCGGCAGCGTTATAAATATAGACCACAAGATTTCATATATAAACGTTTTAATAAAAATATTCTAAGTTGTTGAGCACTTGATAACCATACTTAACATTTAATCAACGTCGCATATTCCCTTTATTATGAAATCTTACTACACCATACCAAGTGTAGTCACCGAAACGAAGTACTGTGCAACCGTTGAATATTGGTCGTCCAGTCCGGTTGGGGTTGTCAGGCCCGATAGATCTATCAACAGGATTCGCGTTTACAATACCTCATGTAAATAATAGTTACCAAGTTACAGGGAAGTATGCCAGTGGTACAACTCAACGTAGAATATATATTTTTAATTACTTGTGTCCATAACGTAAATCATAAAATGCATGTATTCTCATCCCGAAATATTTAGAGTTTAAAAGTGGGACTATATACTCACTTTTGCCTTGAAGGTATTTATCACGACTTGGTCTTCGATAGATATCACGAACCTAACCATATATATAATATATCAACATATTTTCTTTTTAAGTAATCGTTACATATATATATATATATATATATATATATATATATATATATATATATATATATATATATATACTTTTAATACTTTTAATATTTTCTTAGTCCGTAGTTAGCAGTCCGATGTTAGTGGTCCACAATTAGTTGCTCAATAAAATAAATAAAGACCCCATCGTATTCGTATTGATCAGAATTAATCTTGACCCATGGTACCATGTTGTCAAATGACGTGTTGCGTACATAAAGTACCGTGTTGTCAAATGACGTGTTGCGTACAATCATGAGGTCTTATGATTAATCTTCTCGTGTTGTTTACGGGTGGTCCTGAAATATATAAAATCAAATCATAAGTAAATATATATGAAATATCATATTAATTAGAAATATATGATTAATTTAATTTTTCTCCAAATATTTCCGTAGCTAAACTAGCTTCGGATACCCGATCTTGTTTTAGTCGTAGTTTCTTCATTACAACTCCGTTTTTGTTGGTTCAACTTGCCACTTCCTTGGATCGAGTCAAATTTTGAGAATATGAACTGAAAATACCTTAGGTTGTATTTGAAATCACAGGTTATAGGTCAAACTTTGGTGAAACTTATGAAAGTGATCATTTTCCATCATAAAAACAACATTTAATGATCATTTTTCTAAAAATACTTACACTTTGAGTTAAACCATGAATTTTTTTTGTGTTAACATATTCATAAGAAATATCATTTTTCCAGAACATGAACTTCCAATTCAAAGCTTAAGATGGTTTTTAATTATCCAACCCAAAACAGCACCCGGTTGCACTCCAACGACGTAGATTCAGTTTTTAAGATGTTCTTTGTAAAACCAAGTTATATCTTGTTAAGTTAGCATATCATTATGATATATTACAGGTCTTGAAGTGTTTTAAAAGTTAAGTTAGAAGGATCTATTTAGTTTGCAAACAAGTTTGAAATCATTCAAACTATGTTCTTGTTGTTAAAATTTTATACCACAAAATAAGATAGCTATATAAATATGAATCGAATAAGGTTATGAACAAGTTTACTACCTCAAGTTACTTGGACAAAGTTACTGTAAAAGATGAGAAAAATCCTAGAATCAAAAGAGTGGTGGAGTTGGATTGAAAGGTTGGAAGTAAACTTGTTTACTTGGAAGGATTTTTGAAGTGTTCTTGAATGGATTTTCTTATGATGATTAAGGATTGTTTTTGAAGCTAGATCTTCATGGTTATTTGCTGAGATTGTGAAGAACACTTAAGGTTCCTAAGAGTGTGTTTTTGGTTAGAGAAAATGTGTAGTAAAAATGAAATTGGAATGGAGTATAAATGGTGGTGAAAAGATGTATAAATTTGTAATATTGTGCAAAAGTCTTGTAATATGTCAAATTGATTAATCATGCATGCTAAGATCCAAAATTGACTGACTCATGGCTGCTAATAAAGTGATTGTGATGTGTATATACCAATAGTAAATACGTATAGAAGCTGGGTATGATACGGGTACATATACCCTAGATATACGTATAAAAATCTTGAGAAAATGAAACGAGGATTCAAATATAGCTATCTTTTGTAAATATACTTATATTGTTTTATGTATATAAATCCTTTAAAAGTGATAAAATACATATCTATACGATACATGTATAAGCATTATAAGTTTTAAGTATTTAAGTCGAAGAACGTCACATATAGTTATCGTTTTGAAAACTTAAGTTAGTAGTCTCAAAATATACTTATAACTCATTGTTATTAGTACACAATGAGATGTTAAAACATTCCTAGATCATGTTAAATATATAAAAATACATATATATACACAAACGTATAATTATCGTATGTTATATAGTTCGTGATATCATCGGTCAAATTGGACGGTTAAACGTTGTGTAAAACTCTTTTCAAAAACATAAGTGTCAATAATTTAGATTGCTTATCATGTTGGTAAGGTTTAATTTATGTGAATATTAATCTCATAAGTATAAAACGATCGAAAAAATCCGGGTCGTTACAGTATGCTATTTAAGTTTAGTACACGTTGGTTTGCGTGTATTGTACATGTTGGTTGCATGTATGTTAAAACATGGGTTCTTATTATATATACGTTAAGTTTAGTTACCAGGGTGCTCAATTTCGTAGAATATTTTGATAAACGTTTCGGATGAAACAATTGAAATATTGTGGTCCACCTTTATATACAGATCATGCGCAATAATAAAACTATGAACTCACCAACCTTTATGTTGACACTTTTAAGCATGTTTATTCTCAGGTGCTAGAAGTCTTCCGCTGTTTGCTTATACGTTATACAAGCTATGTGCATGGAGTCATACATGCTTTATTCGAGAAAACTTTGCATTCACAAAATCATCACCATGTATCTTATTTTGACTGCATTGTCAACGGATGTATTATTGTAAACTATTATTTACGGTGATTGTCTATATGTAGAAGTCAACAGATGTCAAAAACATTGGAATTAGATATTCATTTATGGCGTGCCTTTTCAAAAGAATGCAATGTTTACAAAACGTATCATGTAGAGGTCAAAACCTCACTATGAAATCAATGAATAACGTACCGCGTCATTAGCGATTTTGACGGGTCGTTAAAATATATGTGAGGCTAATCAAGGAGTAAACATTTTTTTAGGAGGACCAGGAAGTAAATTTTTATTTTTATTTTTTCTTTTTTTTTTAATTTTGATTTTTTTCAAACAATAAAATCACATCAAAGAACATTTAAAAAAGACACTTTGTGATGAATGTTATTATTTTGGGGGGGAAAACGCTCGAAGAAATAAATGATAACATGCATCATGACTAATGTTTTAATTAGAGATTTTTCATCATTTTTTTTTTCATTCATGTAATTTTTTTTTCAAAATTTAGCATTTAGAGTTTAGGGATTAGGGTTTAGTCTCTAGACTCAAAACTCTAAACCGAAAACCCTAAATCCTAAACCCACAATGGTAAATTCAATGATGATGGAAGGTGACATATATATTGTGTATGGCTTTTGGCTTGTTGCATTAGTGAATGTCTGTTCCAGTTTATTTTTATACTACTACAATTTGACTTTGCTTGGTCAAGTTGTAAAATTAAGGTATGAGTTGCATTGTTTGTATTGTTTATGCTCTTATAATAAGGGTATGTTATAATGAGTAAGGGTATGTGTGATGTGCTTGAATACCCTTTTGTTAGTATGACTTATTTTGATCAAATTGAAAATCATCATTGTTTAAATATTTATGTATATGTAGAAGTCATGTTGCTTGGTTTTGTGTGCTTAATTGCCCAATATGTTCATTGATCATATACATAGCATTGTATATGTGTATTTTATTTGCTAAAGGCTAAAAACAGAAGTTGCGCGAAGTATATTCAAGAGACTTGACATATCCGCTAAAAGTTAAGTCTGCGGATTATGGCGCATTAATAAAAGACTGCGGATTATCTTCGCTAAGTTATCGCGGACAGCAGTTAAATTCGCACACCGCGAATAGTTTGAATACTATAAATAAAGAGCTTGGCCTCTCATTTATAGGTTGTTGATTCTCTGCCATTTGCCCAGACCTTTGTAATTTTCACTTGTGACTTCGCCCAAGGAATTTTTACATTGAGTTAAGGTGAATCCTGCTAATTAACAATCAAGACCTGGTCGGGGTGGTTGATCACTTGATTGATAAAGTGAAAGACGATCATCAGAGCTCAAAATAATCATCAAACATCCCATTCTGCATCTTTATCATTGCACTCAATCCTTAATTAAGTAACTTTTTAATATAGGATTGATCATTCATGGCTGGAAGGCTTCTCTTAGGTTAATGAGTCGAAATTAGGACCTGCATTGGTGTTGTAGTTTACGGGTCTTGTATTTTGATTTTTATTGGCCAATATGAGTTGACCGGGTTTGAATTTTCAATGGAGGTAGTTTGATAGTTGAAAGGACCCGTTCATATACAATATAAACGATTCACAATAGTTGATTACATCGAGAGTTATTTGACCTCTATATGATACATTTTACAAATATTGCATTCGTTTTTAAAAGACAAACTTTCTTTGCATCGAAAGTTGACAGTATGCATACCATTTCATAATACATCCAACTATATTTGACTTAATAATAATCTTGATGAACTCAACGTCTCGAATGCAACGTCTTTCGAAATATGCCATGAATGACTCCAAATAATATCCTTATAATGAGCTAATGCACAACGGAAGATTTTTTTAATACCTGAGAATAAACATGATTTAAAGTGTCAACCAAAAGGTTGGTGAGTTCATAGGTTTATCATAAACAATAAAATTCATCATTTTAATAGACCACAAGATTTAATATTCCCATTTTCCATAAACATCATGCATAAAATTTATTCATATGGATTGAACACCTGGTAATCGACCTTAACAAGTTGCATATAGAATATCCTCATCATTCCGGGACAACTTCGGACATGATAAATTTGCCATCATTCCGGGAAAACTTCGGACATGATAAATTCGCCATCATTCCGGGAAAACTTCGGACATGATAAATTCGCCATCATTCTGGAAAAACTTCGGACATGATAAATTCGCCATCATTCCGGGAAAACTTCGAACATGATAAAAAGGGCATATTCGATTTCGATAATTCAACCATAGAATGTAGTTTCGATTACTTGTGTCTATTTCGTAAAACATTTATAAAAATAGCGCATGTATTCTCAGTCCCAAAAATATATATTGCAAAAGCATTTAAAAAGGGAGCAAATGAAACTCACGCATATAATTATTGTAAAACATTTAATAAAATATTTGCATGTATTCTGAGCCCAAAAATGTAAAGAGTAAAAGGGATCATATGAAACTCACCATAATATATTTTGTAGTAAAAATACATATGACGACATTGAACAATGCAGGGTTGGCCTTTGATTCACGAACCTATATTATTCATATTTATATTAAAACATATAATGGTAATCGAACAAATTTATATATATATTGTTATTAATTATATAATTTTTATATTAATAAATGATATGTTATTTTATTTAAATAATAATTTTAATATAGTTAAGTGATATATTATATATCTTTTTATATAAGCAATCTTTTGTTTACATATTATTGTTATAATAATACTAGAATAAGTATAATGATAGGAATAATAATTTTATTAATAATAATAATAATGGTAGTATTGATAATAGTTTTTATAAAAAAAAATACATATTTGAAGTAATGATACTTTTTAGTAATGATTATATTAACTTTTTTTAATAATAGTACTCGTTAATGATAATCCTTTTAATAAAAGTGATAATGTTAATAATAATACTTCTGTCAATATTAATAATACTAATTATAAGATGATATTAATACTAATAATATACTTATGTTAATAATAAAAGTTCTAATATTTATTAAATGATAATAATAATAATCATAATCAAAATAGTGATAATAATACTTAAAATGATAAATTTGGTAATATTATTAATAATACTTATAATAATATGATAAAGTTAATAACGATAATAACAATAATACTTAAGGACAATACTAAAATGATAATTTTATCAATGATGATAATATTTATAAGCGTAGTAATAATAATACTTAATGATATTACTTATTAACAAATTGATAATAACATTAGTCATAGTATTTATGTTTACATAATAATAATGATAATACATATATTAGTCATTAATAAATATAACAATCATAATAATAATAATCATATTCTTAATTATAATTATAATCATAATAATAATAATAATGATAATTGTTAACTAGTACTTAAATGACAAAATTTATAATAATAAATACATTTATAAGGTTACTAATAATGATAACAATAATAATGTTCATACTACTTATAATCATGGTAATAATAATAATAATAATAATAATAATAATAATAATAATAATAATAATAATAATAATAATAATAATAATAATAATAATAATAATAATAATAATAATAATAATTAGTAATAATAACATTTACAAATAATACAATAATAATAATAACAATAAAAATATTAATAATAATAATAATAATAATAATTTGATGAAGAACTACCTCAAAAATGATTTTCTAAAAAGAATTGTCTCAGACCGGAATCGAACCCGTGACCTCCCGCTAACCCACAACACACCCTAACCACTCTGCTATATCCGTTTTTCTGTTTGAATATCAATCTAAAATCCATTTATCCCATTTTACTGTCCCCTCTTCTTCTTTACCACAAACTGAATCGACCAGGGATCAAACTATAGTTTTAACAAGTTCTAAAATTCGAATTACATCAGAAATTGAAATAGAAACATCCCTTAGTAAGTGATTTAATTAATTTAAAACAAATATATATATATATATATATATATATATATATATATATATATATATATATATATATATATATATATATATATATATATATATAGAATCGAGCTGTAAATAAAAAGAAAAGAACGATGAACAACTCCTCATATGATTTTGAATTACAGAAGGTTTTAGCTTTGGACTTCTACACGAATTAGATTCAAAATGATTCCTAGAAACTTTATGGACATTCAATTACACTTAAAACATAACAAAAAGTTCGAATTTCTCAAGAATCAAACCGTTTGACTTTTTAAATTAAAACTTTGACTCCAAAATTGAAACTCGATACTAAAAATTGGACTTTAGAACTTTGCAGATAGTTTGAACATATGATTCCCAACAGAACTGCATTTAAGGTTTTTAAAATTACTTTAGAAATCGAGCTTTTAATAAAATTGGTGAAGAACAGGGCAGTTTCCTGTTTTCTTCCCCTTTTCTGATTAATTACGATAATTTGAAAACTGTAAAGGGTATTTGGAGTTGGTAATTGATAAAGTATGTCGAATGGTGTCACTTACACTGAATGTAGTCGAGATTATAGCCTTTTAAGGGTCGACATGAAATATTC
The DNA here is from genome assembly GCF_046630445.1 of Rutidosis leptorrhynchoides. Classification (NCBI taxonomy): domain Eukaryota; kingdom Viridiplantae; phylum Streptophyta; class Magnoliopsida; order Asterales; family Asteraceae; genus Rutidosis; species Rutidosis leptorrhynchoides. The sequence goes on along the minus strand of NC_092337.1, from coordinate 461,986,475 downwards.
TACCAGGTATAGAAAAATATTAAAAAAATAAAAGGAGAATCGATTGCCAACTAATTTTGGCGTGTTTATCTGGATTAGAATCGATTATAGGACAGATTATAGACAGGAAGGATGATAAAATATCACTGATGTTGATGTCAAACGGATTTTTGGATTTCATGATGTTTAATTGCTTATTTAATTATTTATTTATATATAAGATCGTGATTATATATATATATATATATATATATATATATATACCAATATCTGTATCTGTGTTTATACATATATAATTCTGTATTTTTTTATATATGTATATGTATATGTATATGTATATATATATATATATATATATATATATATATATATATATATATATATGTATATATATATATTAAATTATTTAATAAAGCAATTAGTATTAATAATTGATAAATAATATTATTACTTAGAAATTATGATAATTTTAAATAATTTAATTATTATTATTAACATTAAAAATGATAGTATAACCTTATTAGTTATGATAATGTATATTTTATTAATAATAAATATAGTATAATACCTTATACATATCAAGTTATATATATATATATATATATATATATATATATATATATATATATATATATATATATATATATATATATATATATATCTTTTGTATTAAAAATATTAATATTAATTGTACAATTTTTAATATTTGTAAAAGTAATGATAATAATATTAATAATAATGTAACAATTTAAATGTATCAATTTTCATATAATATTATTTATAATACTGATATTAATATTAATATTAATATTTATAATGATAATGAAAGTATTAATATTAATATAACAACTATATATTACTAATTGTGTAATATTTAATAATCATATATAATACGATAACCTTTATTGAATATTTATTATTTATAAATTTTATATATATATTACAATATACCTATAATAATTTAATCATAGAAATCATATATTTTCATATATAGATTCATTTTAAATTTACACTTAATTATTTTTATATTCTATTATTACATTTTTAAATTCTAAGGTTTATTTTATAATTTCGAATTATTATATATAGTTTCATATGTATATGTATGTATGTATATATATATATATATATATATATATATATATATATATATATATATATATATATATATACCTAAACAATTGTTCGTGAATCGTTGAAATAGTCAAAGGTCAAATGCATTCATGAATAATAGTTCAAACATTTTTTGGGACTCGGGTGAATAGACTTTGCTTATCGTGTAAGAATCTTATAAAGATAAAGTTTAAATTTGGTTGGAAATTTCCGGGTCATCACAATACCTGCCCGTTAAAGAAATTTCGTCTCGAAATTTGATTAGGATGGTCATGGCTGACAATAAATATGTTTTCATGACTCATACGAGTTAAAAATTAGAGTTTTATCATCAACAAGTAATATGGATAAATCAATTCATTTATGAGAAGAGTACGAGTGAAGCTATCACAAAAGAGTGAGATGAGGTAATAAAAGTTCATCTTAACATTTGACGTAGATATGGTTGATTTCCAGAATTTAAGGAATTTAGAGAAAATCTTTGAAATCTATAAAAGATTTGATTAAGGAAATTAGGATCTTTTTTGATTAAATGCGATGATCTGTCTCGATTTCTCTGTCGGATATTTCACTATAAATCCATTCCCTTATTTTCCTTATTTCCACAACTCACACTTTCTATTCTTTCTCCCTCAATTCATACTTTTGTTTTCTCTTCCCGATTTTAAGTCAAGCGAATAATGGTCCAGAATTCGTAGATATGAAGTTTCGAATGAACATGACTAATGTTCTAAGAACGAAACGGTAATAGCACAATTTGACTTGTCAGATTACCAGAATTCAAGGGAAAAGATAGGACTATCAAGAAAATATGTCCTTGATATTGTTTATAGATTAGATATAATGTAGGAGTCGTGTAGCATGGCACATGATGACGTTATGGTCTGTAAATCATCACGTTTCATTAGATACTCAGCATGACTTACTGTAATATAATCACGTTGATCAAGTATCATTATATTATACTAACTCCTGCATCAGTTCCCACCACTACTTCAAAAACATTCATAATTTAAATTTGAATTTTTCAGTATTTAGAAACTAAAGCAGTTTCCTTTCTGATGTAACACTGATATCGCGAAGAGATAAATGATTTCAGATAAGAATAGTTATGAAAATTTCTTCAGAAATATCGAGGATATTTATAATGAAAGATACGATGATATCTTAGAATTTCTAATATCGATAGATGATGAAGAAAATTTGTCCGCAAGAGTTTAGAGTCAGGAGCAAGGTATTCGTTAATGACTTCAGCAGAACAGAATCATCAGGATTCTTTATGTACAAGTTTAATCCTTGTGATTTGTTCAGAGTCTCCTTCATGGTTTGCTCAATCCGTTTTTCAGTTCCAACATTTCTGAGCTTTGCCAACATAAAATTATTTATCATCAAACTTTTGGCTGTTAAGGTCGTTTACAGTTTTTGCTGCTTCATTCAGCTTTTTCAAAGTTCATAGTATTGATTCGTAGACTGGGTGCTTTTCAGAATTTCAGAATTGAAGATCATAATTCTAAGAGATACATGTTATATGTATACATATAACTGTTGATGTAGAAATGCTGCGAGATTCGAAATACTGATTGCTGATTCTCGGTAATTGGTATGGCAATTATTGTTACAAGATGCTGATGAGTTCATGATAAGACTTCAATAGATAAATATAGTGATTTGTCAGAGAGACTTAAGACGAGGAGCAACGAGGTTGTTGGTACATCTGCTGGTAATATGGTGGAATATAAAAGGTTCCCTAGTAACAATAAAAGAGCAAGCACGGATATCAAGGTTATAATAAGGTTGTTTTGAACAAAAAGTCGAAGTTGACTTGCTGGAGCTGTGACAAAATTGGCTACTTTGGAAAGGGATTGCAAAGTTATTTTCGGTAATAACAACACCAAAGGAGCTAGCACAGATATGTGTTAAACGTTTACTCAGGTTCCGAGTGTTTTCAGGTGCATAACTATATACATAAATCTTTTCTCCTATGGATGAATGATGTGGTAGCGTGGGGGTACGTGATAGTACTATATTTTACTACGAAATACGTTACAAATTACACAAGTTTTAATTATTTATTTACAAATGGTATATACCTAAACGTTGCTACAACACTATAGGCAGTGTACCTAATCGTAGAGTAGTATAGTTTTTAGTAAGTCCGGTTCGTTCCACAGGGAGCTGGCTTATTTCACACTATATTTTAAACAATTATATTCGTACAAAATATATTATATTAATAATATATAAAAGGGGGTTTTACCGTTTAATGACCGGTTTGTCAATTTTATATTTTAAGCGAAGCGTAAAGTAAATGACGATATTTAACTAACAATATAAAATAAATAACAATATAAAATAAATAACAATAATTAAAATGACAATAAATAAAAGTACGAGGAAAAATGAAATAAAATATATTATGCTTATTTAAACTTCCGTAATCATGATGTTTGACGTGTTGATTTTAGTTTTATGCCCATGGGTTAATTGTCCTTTTTCCTGAATTATTTAATATGTCCGTCTGGTTTTTGTCCATAACAGTCCATCGGTCATAAATTTAAAGTGCGAGTGTCCTCGTCAAATTATCCTTATACCCGAAGTCAAATATTCCAACTAATTGGGGACTTAAACTGTAACAAGGTTTTAATACTTTGTTTAATAATTACACCAGGTTATCGACTGCGTGTAACCCAAGGTTTTAATACTTTGTTATCAATTATGCCAAGTGTCCTTGTACATAATTTCACCCCTGTTTTAATAATTCCATAGACTATTAATCTATTCCCGTATCCGGTTAAATGAACGATTATTCGTACATATAAATATCCCGCCCATCATGTCCGATCGAGTGTGTGTGGTTATTTATAGGTACGTCCAATTGTAAATCTTTATATTAAAATTAACAAACTATCATTTAGTTAAACAAATATAAAGCCCATTAATAGCCCATAGTCTAATTTCCACAAGTGTCGTTCTTTTGTCCAAACCCCAATTATGGTACAAAGCCCAATTACCCCGTCTTTAATATTTAGTCCAACATCATGATTACTTTGGCTCAAATAAGCATAATAATAACTTAAGTACGAGACATTAATTTAAAAAGGAGAACATAACTTACATTGAGTATTTATCGCGTAGTGTTACACGGACAGAATTTCGACTTCAAAAACCCGTAAAAATAACTTTTACATAACCCGAACTAATCTAATATAAAACTACCCTATACTATATATATTATATATATATTTATTTATTTATTTATTACAGAGTATTATTATTATTATTTATTATATATAAACTCGGCAGAATGCATGGCCTTTTATAGGCATTTTGATTTCTGACAGCTTCGCGAGTCGTGGAGTTTTTAGCCTTCAAACTCCGTGAGTTGTGGAGTTTGTGGCCTTTAAACTCCGCGAGTCGTGGAGTTTGAAAATCCAGCTCAGGATCCTTTGTCTCATAGCTTGTCGACATGATTATATATATATTTATAATATATAAATAATTTATATAATTATTTATTATATTATATTTTATTCTTATGCATAGTTGACTCATAATTTTTGGTCCATTGCGTCGGGCGTTGATAGTTGACTCATGTCCCGGTTTCGGATTTTCGAACGTCCTTGCGTACAATTTAATATCTTGTACTTTGCATTTTGTAACTTGTACTCTTGTCATTTTTAGACGTTTTTCATCAATAAATTGAACCTTTTGAATTGTATCTTGAACATTTGAGCTTTTTGGACGTTTGTGTCTTCAAATCTTCGTTTTCTCCTTTTGTCTTCGCACTTATTTATTTAAACAATTACAATAAAAATATAATACAATTACATATGAAAACCTATTATTTAGGAGGGATATTGCTATGAAATATATGTTCCTTTTTAGCCTTATCAAACATCCCCACACTTGAGCGTTGCTTGTCCTCAAGCAATACATAACTTGAAATAAAAACATACATGAATCACTTTTTTATTCATCACACTTTGTACATCAGTGATTTTGATATGGTGGTATAAACAATGATAGTAACAATAGAACCATGGTTAAAGGTGGGTGTGTCATCCACAGTTGCCTCGGGTTTAGGTCAACGACACTTGCAATCAAATAGCCGATTTACTTTCGGTTTCTAAAGCAAAGTGCACATTTGAAAGGCGGTTTACAGTCCCACATGACTATGAAAATTTAGATCCGTTAGGAAATTGGATCTTTATGAAAACATTTGATCTTCTGAAAATTCAATCTAGCTTTTACCCTAGACAAGTTTTCCGGAATAACCCTTCACCGGTGTTTGTAAAATATTTTTATGGGTTGTGTGGGTTTCAGATTTGAAAATTTTAGCTCAACACTTGTGGTTTTGTGTTACCCACTTGCTAACCTTGTATTAGGAAAGCAACACGTCCAGTTCACTTGTCCCGTATATTACCTTTCGGCAAGCTACCGTCTGGTTGTAAAGGAAAGCGATGAACAAGAAACTGTTAAGGCAATGTCTAATGACATGCATTTAATTATGGTCTATAACGTGTCGAACGCAATTACTATCCTTTGTAGGAGCAATAGTAAAGATCATCCTATAATTTTTTCGGTCTGGCACAAGGTCCTGTCTTTGACCATGCTATGCAACCACCGTTCTTACGGTTGACACCCGATTTGGTTCAGGTGACCTAATGAATTCCAGGTGAATTCCTAGGATTTTACGTTCAATGGTAATGAACGCATTGAAAATAGGTTTTCAGAAAACAAATCAGTTTGTAACTTTTGATCAAAATATTTTCTCGTTCAAGCTCGAGTTTAGATATCATTGAATTCCATGAGTTTGAATTCTCAATCTTTAAGGTCAATCTCAAGGATTGAGTAATATAAGTCTTAAAAGCTGATTTTTTATCTTTTAAGGAGATTATCCTTTTTGGGGATCTGATTCATTAGTCTTATCAAGCTAATTTGCATGGTGCCCCCCATTGTACGAGATAAATCCTTCTCATGGTTAGGATAAATCTGACCACTTGGCGACCCTGTTTGATGCTGAGGTCCGTGGATTTCCTGCTGATTTTAGAGATGACTTTTCTAGATTTTTCGTCAACCTACAGCTGGTCTGGACGACAACTTCTTGACCTAAACCAAGAAGCGCGTGTCTTTTTCGAAAGACTTTACTTCCTCTTAATGATGGAATTGATTCATCGTGTAGATCCATCTTTTCTTTTCTTTCATCGGGTAAAACAGTTAATTTAGTCCAAAACAAAAACACCTGCAATAACTTTGCACAAACATGTGATAGATAGTTTTTAATTAACTTGGTACATTCTCCCCACACTTAGTTTCTTTCTTTACCTTTTTATTCTCCTTTATTCCATTTTAAATGAATTCAAGCATTTTTGGTTGTTTCTCAATTTATGTCCTTTTCGAGGTAACGATAATTTCGGTATTAACACCTAGTTTTCATCGTTCATAAATATGTATAAACATGATTTTGACTTCATTTAGTTGAAAATTTTTCAAATTTTCACAAAATTTGGCAAATAAACCAAGTGTAAACCCGAGAGAATTTATAACCCTTCCCCACACTTGAGATCATGCAATGCCCTCATTTGCATGAAATCAGACTATAATTATAAATTCATGAGGGTGATTAGTGTAGAAAAGTAATTAAAAATACCCAGTTTGTAATTACAAAGCTCGTCGAATGATAGATGGCGCGCCTCATCGTTCATTCCTTTTATTGTTTTATCACGCATATTTTTCTTCAAAAACGGTTGCTTTTCTGGACTGTTTGCTAATCTTTGAAAATGCATCTTTTACCCTAACTTATTATGCATGTTTATTAACGAGTTATGCACTAACCCGAACCCCTAATTTAACGTTAAGTGGGGTTAGACTTCCCCACACTTAGCTGACGACATGTGAAGTCGGTAGAATAAGTTCCACGAATTAGAATAGTGAGCCAGTTATTTACATCTCGGGTGGTGTATAATATATCAATGGGTTTAAAGTTTAGACTCTCCCGATCGTCACTACTTAATTCTTTTTTAAGTGTAGCTTTTAGTAAATGGATATGTCTCTTTTCTGGTTCTTGGTCAAATGGATCGATATACATCGACATACATATTTCTATAGGGTGGATAATTCCTAACATTTCCTTCCGTTCATTCTCGGGATCAAAGGTTTCACCTCTATTACCCAATTGGGTGAAATTCGAGGTGTCATTATCTATTAAAGCTCGTAGTTCATCTTCGGTAGATGACTCGTCTATTGAGAATATTGGGTTGGAAGGTTGTGGAATGGTGAATTTCGGGATTGGAGTAGATTCTTCTTCATTAACGGTACTTATTGGTCTCACCATTTTGGTCTCGGGGGTAAAATTTTCAACGTTATCGTTTTCCCAAGAGTACCAATTTGTCACCCTTAGTTCTTCTTTATCCATTGATGGATCGATGATTTCGTCGGTAGAGGCTAATGTGTCGATATGTTGTGAAATTGGTAAGACTGCATAAAAAGTATCATCGGGATAGTTGGTAATTTTGGAGCTCTCGAATTCATCAAAATTCGATGATATGAGATTTTCTTGCACAATACTCCTCAGATCAACAGGTGTGTAGTCTGATAGAGTTTCAGCTTGCCGGTTTACAAACTCTCTCATTTGTTCATTTTGAACATTGAGTTCTTCGAGTTTGATTTTCATATTGTCTAATAAATTTTTAGACACGTAATTTTTCTCGTCTACTGGTTGTTGAGTTTGGATATATTCTTGGGAATAATCCCAATTTGAATTGTATTCTTCATAATCATTCCATTCAGGTTCCGTGGGTGCGTAATTTTCCATAGGAACGTAATAATAACTTTCCCATGTTGAGTGATAATCTCCACAGATTTCACAACCAGTTATTTTTTCGTCATTCGTGATCCAAGATTGACCGAACGAATTGTCATCAACACTCGTTTGAGAGTATTGATTTAATTGATTTTGGATATCAAAAAGGGTTTCCATAGCCTTGTTTTCAAAATTTTCCATTTTATTGCGATGGCCAAATTTTAGCTACAATGTGGTGCATTTACTAATTATTCTATTAGTTATAAAAATAGAAAAACTTATATAAGTTGTCCAATTAATAGACTTTTCTGCTTTTGCCCACGTTTCGAATAGCCAAAAGATGCAGCAAGGAGCCAGAACCCTTTAAATCGGAAGCTCACAACTCAGCCACTAACAAATCCAACTATTACTACGAAGCAGAAAATTGTTAACGTCCATTAATTTAACCACTTAAATAATTTTTCTTTCCGTTTGAGATATTAGATAAGAAATAGAGAAAATTTCTAAGTCCTAAAAACTAAAGCGTCGAGAAATAAGAAAGAAAAAGAATGCGCATCGAAAAACGTCAAAAAATAAAAATAAGAAAATAGCGCGTCGTAACTTAAAAGTCTAAAAATTATATCGAAAAAGTTGCGCCTAAAGGTCTAAAGGTAAATGCAATTTTATTCAGAAAACGGCAATTACTTAAAGGCACTAAAATCTATTTAAAACTAAAGCGAAAAACGGCGTCGCAAAATTCTAAAGCACCTAAATCTTAGTCTAAAGAAAAAGCACTTAAGGGATTTTACGGCAAAGCCTAAAAATCTAGAAAATAAAAATAAGCTACGGCAAAAACTATGTCTTAAAACTAGCTACGAACGAAAAATATACAAATATTACGCTAAAACAAATGAAAAGATACAAAATATAAAAATAAACTTAAAGTTATAAAAATTATTTATTTTTATAAAAATATCTTTTTTATATTATTTATTTTATAAAAGTATTAATTTATATATATATTTAATAATACTAATTAATATTTAAAATACAAATTAATTTAAAAACTAAAACTAAATATTAATATTAAATATAAACCTAATTAAGTTTTAATAATAATAATTAAATTATACTCGTAATAAATGCCAAATTAGGGTTCTGGGTGCATCTGTCAGGGTGGCTCCGCGAGTCGTGGAGTTTTAAGCCTGCAAACTCCGCGAGTCGTGGAGTTTGCATTTTTAGTTTTTTTTTTATATTGTTTTTCTAAAATGATATATAAATATATTTATACAAAAATAAATTAAAAATCTAGCGTTTCGCCAAGTTCCCCGGCAGCGGCGATAGTACTATAATTTACTACGAAATACGTTACAAATTACACAAGTTTTAATTATTTATTTACAAATGGGATATACCTAAACTTTGCTACAACACTATAGGCAGTGTACCTAATCGTAGAGTAGTATAGTTTTTAGTAAGTCCGGTTCGTTCCACAGGGAGCTGGCTTATTTCACACTATATTTTAAACAATTATATTCGTACAAAATATATTATATTAATAATATATAAAAGGGGGTTTTACCGTTTAATGACCGGTTTGTCGATTTTATATTTTAAGCGAAGCGTAAAGTAAATGACGATATTTAACTAACAATATAAAATAAATAACAATAATTAAAATTACAATAAATAAAAGTACGAGGAAAAATGAAATAAAATATATTATGCTTATTTAAACTTCCGTAATCATGATGTTTGACGTGTTGATTTTAGTTTTATGCCCATGGGTTAATTGTCCTTTGTCCTGAATTATTTAATATGTCCGTCTGGTTTTTGTCCATAACAGTCCATCGGTCATAAATTTAAAGTGCGAGTGTCCTCGTCAAATTATCCTTATACCCGAAATCAAATATTCTAACTAATTGGGGACTAAAACTGTAACAAGGTTTTAATACTTTATTTAATAATTACACCAGGTTATCGACTGCATGTAACCCAAGGTTTTAATACTTTGTTATCAATTATGCCAAGTGTCCTTGTACATAATTTCACCCCTGTTTTAATAATTCCATAGACTATTAATCCATTCCCGTATCCGGTTAAATGAACGATTATTCGTACATATAAATATCCCGCCCATCGTGTCCGATCGAGTGTATGTGGTTATTTATAGGTACGTCCAATTGTAAATCTTTATATTAAAATTAACAAACTATCATTTAGTTAAACAAATATAAAGCCCATTAATAGCCCATAGTCTAATTTCCACAAGTATCGCTCTTTTGTCCAAACCCCAATTATGGTACAAAGCCCAATTACCCCGTCTTTAATATTTAGTCCAACATCATGATTACTTTAGCTCAAATAAGCATAATAATAACTTAAGTATGAGACATTAATTTAAAAAGAAGAACATAACTTACATTGAGTATTTATCGCGTAGTGTTACACGGACAGAATTTCGACTTCAAAAACCCGTAAAAATAACTTTTACATAACCCGAACTAATCTAATATAAAACTACCCTATACTATATATATTATATATATATTTATTTATTTATTTATTACAGAGTATTATTATTATTATTTATTATATATAAACTCGACAGAATGCATGGCCTTTTATAGGCATTTTGATTTCTGACAGCTCCGCGAGTCGTGGAGTTTTTGGCCTTCAAACTCCGCGAGTCGTGGAGTTTGAAAATCCAGCTCAGGATCCTTTGTCTCATAGCTTGTCGACATGATTATATATATATTTATAATATATGAATAATTTATATAATTATTTATATATTATATTTTATTCTTTTGCATAGTTGACTCATAATTTTTGGTCCATTGCGTCGGGCGTTGATAGTTGACTCATGTCCCGGTTCCGTATTTTCGAACGTCCTTGCGTACAATTTAATATCTTGTACTTTGCATTTTGTAACTTGTACTCTTGTCATTTTTAGACGTTTTTCATCAATAAATTAAACCTTTTGAATTGTATCTTGAACATTTGAGCTTTTTGGACGTTTGTTTCTTCAAATCTTCATTTTCGCCTTTTGTCTTCGCACTTATTTATTTAAACAATGACAATGAAAATATAATACAATTACATATGAAAACCTATTATTTAGGAGGGATATTGCTATGAAATATATGTTCCTTTTTAGCCTTATCAATGAAGTACGGTTGGTTCATCCTCTCGATTGAGGTGTGTTCAAGAATCATGAAAGGTTTGAACGTAGATTGTAATCGTCGAGATACAAATGAGGTTTAAGAGGAAATCAAGTGGCAAACTTGAAGAATTATTTAGTTTCATATGTTATAATCAATATTTTAATTCATTTTAATTGTCCAATCTTGGTAGTCCATAGTTAGCAGTCCACAGTTACTAACTCAATAATTCATATATAGTTTATAATATTCGAATTAATTAATACGTATCGTGACCCATGTACATGTCTCAGACTCGATCACAACTCAAAGTATATATATTATTGTAGAATTAACCTCAACCTGTATAGCTAACTCAAGCATTACTGCATATAGAGTGTCTATGGTTATTCCAAATAATATATATAGATGCGTCGATATGATATATCAAAACCTTGTATACGTGTCCCGATATTTAAAGTGCGTAAAATAAATAACAGAAATTAAATGACGATGGATAAAATTGCGAGAATATAAATTGCGATAAATAAATTGCTATAAATAAAATGTAATCAGTTAGCTAGGAACAGTTAGCGTGGATTCTTAACAAAAATTTTCTTATAGTTAATTTGTTTGTTTCAAATAAATTTTATTTTGTCCAATGTTTTTTTCATTATGACACTTGTTGGATTCTGATAGGTCAAAATCCAAATATGAAATTGAATGAAAATGGTTATTCTGTGACGAACGGATTCATACTTCTGTGGTTGTAAGTAGGATAGTAAATGGCTATTGAATCAGATTCGAAGAATGTACAGTGTAACTTATTAATGTAAAATCTAATTATTTCTAGGGTATTACCTACCCGTTAAAATATTTTTACCATTAACATTTTGTACAAAAGAATTTTTAATTACAATCTTTATGAAAATATACTTACATATATATTTTCCTAAGATGTAATCATGGATTTAATGAGTTAATATGATATTAACTCATCTGATTTACCGTTAGAATAAGAATATATAATCTCTAAAGCATTAGAGATTACATAATCGCCATGTCGAATGAAGATAAATGATGTAGAACGTCATGTAGAATGATGATTATACTCGAGGTACAGAATGAGATGTTGAGGCATGTGATGTTGAAACTTGGGTTGTTGGTGGTACTGTTGGTGCCGGTGATGTTGCTGAAGCTGGTAAGTTTTGCACCATATTCTCCAAATTAATTACTCGAGCGCGAAGTTCGTTGACTTCTTCTATTACCCACGAATGATTGACGGTTGGAACGAGCGTATGAATAAGGTTCAAAATTTGGGATATCATAAAATCATTGTGGGATATCCTGGCAATGAGGGTGAATATGGTGTTTCGGACAGGTTCGCCGGTAAGTGCTTCAGGTTCTTCACCAAGAGGTGAATTCGGTCGGTGGAAGGGATCGCCTTCTTCGCGTCTTCATTGATTAAGTAACTACGAACCCATAAGATGAATTGGGGATGGATGTTTAGTTGATTCATTCTGGTGATGCTGCTTCTGGAGTTTAGGTGAACATCTATGTCGGAATAGCTGTCGAAATCCAAGGGACTTGAACTAGTGGCGAGTTCCATTTTGTACAATTGAATAAAGGATTTTTTTTGATATGAAATGATTTTCGAATATTGGATGGTATTCTAGCTACATAGCATATCTATATATATAGAGTAGAAGGTTTCGTAGATTACGGAGTTATTTATGTGATATGTTAGGCAAAGTTTAAAGTAACAGATACGATAGGATATGATTTAGCAAATACGCTAAGATATGAATTTTTTCTATACACTAGTCTTGCAATCAATGCAGCAAGATGTGTTTAGACTACGGATGATAAGCAGGTAATTTCCTAAGGATGATAAGTAGGTAATTTTCGACACAAAATGATAAGCAAAACTTTTGACATGCAGACACGGTCGAAGTCCAGACTCACTAATGCATCCTAACGATTTATCAGTTAGACACACTAATGCAGACCTGGTTCGCTAAGACCACCGCTCTGATACCAACTGAAAGGACCCGTTCATATATAATATAAACGATTCACAATAGTTGATTACATCGCTAGGTATTTGACCTCTATATGATACATTTTACAAACATTGCATTCGTTTTTAAAAGACAAACTTTCTTTACATCGAAAGTTGACAGTATGCATACCATTTCATAAATCATCCAACTATATTTGACTTAATAATAATCTTGATGAACTCAACGACTCGAATGCAACGTCTTTCGAAATATGCCATGAATGACTCTGATAATGCTAAAAACGAACATATATTTCATAGCATTATCCCTCAAGAAAGACAAGCTTTTAGTTGCAATTGTTCTATTTACAAGTAATATTTGTTTAAATAATAAAAGGCAAAGACAAAAGACAGATTCGATGAATTGAAGACGCAAACGACCAAAAAGCTCAAAAGTACAAAGTACAATCAAAGTGGTTCCAATTATTGATAAGAAACGTCTCAAAATTACAAGAGTACAAGACGCGAAACGCAAAATACAAGATATTAAATTGTACGAAAGGACGTTCGAAAATCTGGAACCGGGACCAGAGTCAACTCTCAACGCTCGACGCAACGGACCAAAAATTACAAGTCTACTATGCACAAAAATAAAATATAATATTTAAATAATTATATAAATTATTTATATATTATATATTATATTAAATAACGTCGACAAAGAAGAAAACAAAGACATGTGAGCTGGAAAAGTAGGCCATGCGATCGTATGGCATCAGATGTCAGGCCACGTCTATAAATTTCAGCATTTTCGGACGTATTTTTACATTTAATTTTTTTCTTATTCTTTTTCTTTCCCCTATATTTATGTATCAAGTATCAATCCAAGTCGTAATCTCAATTTGTAATTTTAATTTTAAGTTAGTGATAATAATAAGGTTGGGTTAGTCGAATGTTTTAAGGTTGTGTAAGTCGAAACTCTATCCGTGTACCACTACGCTATTAATACCCACTGTAAGTTAAGTTTATATTATTTTGATTAATGTCTCATAGCTAAGTTATTATTATGCTTATTTAAGCCAAAGTAATCATGATGTTGGGCTAAATATTAAAGACGGGATAATTGGGCTTTGTACCATAAATGGGATTTGGACAAAAGAACGACACTTGTGGAAATTAGACTATGGGCTATTGATGGGCTTTATATTTGTTTAATTAAATGATAGTCTGTTAATTTAATATAAAGATTTACAATTGGACGTACCTATAAATAACCATATACACTCGATCGGACACGATGGGCGGGATATTTATAAGTACTAATAATCGTTCATTTAACCGGACACGGTAATGAATTAATAGTTAATTTAATAGACTTATTAAAACAGCGGTGAATTATGTACAAGGACACTTGGCGTAATTGTTAACAAAGTATTAAATCCTTGGGTTACACGCAGTCGATATCCTGGTGTAATTATTAAACAAAGTATTAAGACCTTGTTACAGTTTAAGTCCCCAATTAGTTGGAATATTTGACTTCGGATATAAGGATAATTTGACGAGGACACTCGCACTTTATATTTATGACTGATGGACTGTTATGGACAAAAACCAGACAGACATATTAAATAATCCAGGACAAAGGACAATTAACCCATGGCAATAAACTAAAATCAACACGTCAAACATCATGATTACGAAAGTTTAAATAAGCATAATTCCTTTATTTCATATTTAATTTCACTTTTAATTATCGCACTTTTATTTACTGTCATTTTATTTAATTGCACTTCTAATTATCGTACTTTTTAATTATCGCAATTTTATTTTATCGCACTTTTATTTATCGCTATTTTATTATCGTCATTCACTTTACGCTTTAAAATTAAGTTATATATTTTTTTAATATTTTACATTAAGTTTTAACTACGACTAAAGTTTTAAAATCGACAAACCGGTCATTAAACGGTAAAAACCCCCTTTTATAATAATAATACTACTTATATATATTTGTATTTTTACAATTGTAAGTTTTAAAAATATAGCGTTAAACTTGGCTAAAGTCTCCTTGTGGAACGAACCGGACTTACTAAAAACTACACTACTGTACGATTAGGTACACTGCCTATAAGTGTTGTAGCAAGGTTTAGGTATATCCATTCTATAAATAAATAAATAACTTGTGTAAAATTGTATCGTATTTAATAGTATTTTCTTGTAAAAATTAATAGTATTTCCTAGTACACCTCGCATAACATCAAGTATTTTTGGCGCCGCTGCCGGGGAAAGATAAACGCCGAAAGCGCAACGCTATATATAAAAAAAAATTATTTAGTTCTTTTTATAAAAATATATGTTTTAAAAATTAAAAATTCAAAAATATAAAAAGATAAACAAATTATATATATATTTAAGAGTTGTTCAAAAATATATAAAATTATATAATATTTCTATTTCTATTTTTAGTTTGTAAAAATATAAGTTTTATTTAATTTATATAAATACTTTTTATTTATTAAAACAGAAAATTAAAAAAAGAAAGTAAAAACATTTGAGGCCCGGTACTGAAGCAGCCCAATTCTGGCCCGAAACCCTACTCCATGCGACTGCATGGATTTATAAGGCAAAGACCTTGCGATCGCATGGCCTGATCTGACACGCCAGGTTTGACTGACCAACAGCAATAATTACGGAGTATTTATTATATTTATTATTATAAACCCTAATTAGGGTTAATTAGTTAATTATTTAATTTAGTTTTTAGTTTTAATTTGTATTTTTAGTATTAATTAGTTTTATTAAATTATAAAATTAATACTTTTATAAATAAATAATATAAAAATAATATTTTTATAAAAATTGTACTTTTTACAACTTTAAGTTTATTTTTATATTTTGTATCTTTTTAATTGTTTTAGCGAAATATTTGTATTTTTCGTTCGTATTTAGTTTTAAGTCACAGTTTTTGCCATAGTTATTTTTATTTCTAGATTTTTAGGCTTTGCCATAAAATCCCTTAAGTACTTTTTCTTTAGACTAAGATTTAGGTGCTTTAGAATTTTACGACGTCGCTTATCGCCTTAATATTTAATAAATTTTAGTACTTTTTAAGTTATTGCTGTTTTGGATATAGAATTCCTTTTAAGCTTTAATACCTTTAGATGTAAGTTTAATTTTTAGTTTTTAGATTTTTAAAGTTTCGACGCGCTACGTTCTTTTTATTATTTTTTGACCTTTTATTTTTTCGACGTTTTTCGACGCGCTCTTTTTCTTTCTTATTTCTCGACGCTCTAGTTTTTAGGACATAGAATTTTCTATTTCTTCTCTAAAATTTCTTTAAATTTCAACGAAAAAATTATTTTAACTGGTTAAATTGATAGACATCCAAAATTTTCTGGTTCGTAGTAATAGTTGGATTTGTTAGTGGCGAGTTGTGGGCTTCCGATTTAAAGGGTCCTGGCTACCTGCTGCATCTATTGGCTATTCGAAACGTGGGCAAAATCAAAAAAGTCTATTAATTTGATAACTTATATAATTTTTATCTTATATAACTAATAGGATATTCAGTGAATGCACCGAGCAAAACGTTCACCACCTTTTATACGTTCACCACCTGTAACTCGATCAAGACATCTAGCCAATATTGTCGCCGTTGATTTTTCTTTAGAATCGTCATCTAGTCGACCAAGTACTCCAATTCAAATTTCAGATAATCCATTTTTTGAACCCGACCTCACAATTGAGAATCCAGAAGATATTCAGGGACAATTCCGAGATCCTGAATCACTAATCTTTCCTCCGGAATCACCAATTATTCAAACAGAAATTGTTGAGGAACCAAACATTAAATCAGAATCCTCTAGTATTCAGATTCAACAAATTCAATCATGGAAAATCTGGAACCTCTAAGTATGGAAGACCGAATGAGAGCTAAACGCACTGGCCAAGGTCACACAATTACTCAACCAGACATTAATGCGCCAGATATATCTTCGTACATTTAATAGGATCTGCACTCTATTCAAAATAAGAGAAGTGGAGGATGAACAGATATATCTCATGTTATTTCCCTGGATTTTAAAGGGAGAAACCAAAGATTGGTTAGAATCGTTACCTGAAGGGGCGATTGATACATGGGACGTTTTAGTTGAAAATTTTCTTAAACAATTCTTTCCGGCATCTAAAGCCGTGAGACTTCAGGGAGAAATTGTTACGTTCACACAAAAGCCAAACGAAACTCTATATGAAGCGTGGACAAGATTTGGAAAGTTATTGAGAGGATGTTCGCAACATGTTTTAGACACTTATCAAATAGTACAAATATTCTACCAAGGATGCGACATCACTACAAGAAAAGACATCGATATAGCAGCTGGTGGTTCCATTATGAAGAAAACTGCAACTGAAGCTTACAAAATTATTGATAACACTGCTTCCCACTCACATGAGTGGCACCAAGAAAAAGATATCGTTAGATCATCTAAAGCAGCTAGAGCCGATTCTAGCCATGACTTAGATTCCATTTCCTCAAAGATAGATGCTGTCGAGAGACGAATGAAAAAGATGACTAAAGATATTCACTCAATACGAATTAGTTGTAGAGCAGTGTGGAGGACCACATTTGACAAAAAATTGTCTCAGTATTGAACAAATAATGGAACAAAGAGAGAATGTTTCATACATGAACCAAAGGCCTGAAAATAATTATCAGAATAATTATCAACCGCCAAGACCAAACTACAATCAAAACCATAATTATAACCGAAATGTTCCATACAACAATCAACAAGGTCCTAGCAATCAACAAGTATCTAACAATACTTACAACCAGCAAAGACCTATTTTTCAAAACAAACCACCACAAACCGATGATAAAAAGCCAAATTTAGAAGATATGATGTCGAAGCTAGTTGAATCTCAAACGCAGTTTTTCACATCTAAGAAATAAACCAATGAACAAAATACTCAAGCATTTAGAAATCAACAAGCTTCTATTCAAAATCTGGAACAAGAAGTAAGCAACCTAGCAAGGTTGATAGGTGAAAAAAAACCGGGAATTCTACCTAGTGATACAAATGCTAACCCCCGGAATAAAATCGCTAAAGCCATTACCACAAGAAGTGGTATTACACTTAAACCACCTGAAATACCTGTAATTTCCAATGACTCTATACCTACTCCACAAGAACCACAACCTGATCAACAGAAGGAAACAGAACCGGTAGTTGAAAAGGTTAATGAAGATAACACAGTTAAGGTTAAGCCTTATGTTAAACCATACCAACCACCACTTCCTTACCCGAGTAAAATGAGAAAAGAAAGACTTGAAGTCGAGCAATCCAAATTCTTGGATATGTTTAAACAAATAAATGTAAATCTTCCTTTCATTGATGTAATTTCAGGAATGCCTAGATATGCTAAATTTTTGAAAGATCTAATCACAAATAGAAAGAAAATGGAAGAACTTTTGGCTGTTACTATGAATGCTAATTGTTCTGCAGTGCTATTGAATAAGATACCAAAAAAATTATTAGATCTGGGAAGTTTCACAATTCCATATTTTCTGGGTAGTCTCAGTTCAATAGAAGCATTGGCAGACTTAGGTGCTAGTATAAATTTAATGCCGTATTCACTATATGCTAAACTAGACCTTGGAGAATTGAAACTAACACGAATAAGCATACAACTAGCCGATCGATCAATAAAATATCCTAGAGGGATAATGGAAAACATGCTAGTTAAAGTTGGTACTTTAGTATTTCCAGCTGATTTTGTTATTCTGGACATGGAAGAAGATTCTCGAGTTCCTCTCATATTAGGAAGACCATTCTTAAACACGGCTAAAGCAATAATAGACGTGTTCGGTAAGAAACTGACCCTAAGTATAGAGAACGAGTGTTACCTTTTCAGTTGATAGAGCAATGTAACAACCGCAATCTGCAGATGATACATATTATTATATTCAAACTATAGATTCACATGCAGAATTGTTAGAAGAATTTCCAGAATTACAAGGAACAGGAGAATGTTCTTTGGGAGAGGGAACTGAACCAATTGATGAAGCTGAAATGTTAGCTACACTTATGGCTAATGGATATGAACCAATAACAGAAGAAATTCAAATACTAAAAGAAGAAGACAGATATCGATATAAATTATCGATAGAAGAACCACCAACATTAGAGTTAAAGCCACTTCCAAACCATTTGGAATACGCTTATTTACATGGTGAATCTGAATTACCTGTAATAATATCGTCTTCTCTTACTGAAAATGAAAAATCTAAACTCATTTCTGTGTTAAAAGCTCATAAACCAGCTATTGCATGGAAGATTCATGATATTAAAGGAATAAGTCCTTCGTATTGCACACATAAAATCCTTATGGAAGAAGGTCATAATACTTATGTGCAACGTCAACGAAGACTAAATCCTAATATGCAAGATGTTGTTAAGAAAGAAATTATTAAACTGCTAGATGCAGGTTTAATTTATCCAATTTCTGATAGTCCATGGGTAAGCCCAGTTCAATGCGTACCTAAGAAGGGTGGCATGACTGTCATCACAAATGAAAAAAATGAGCTTATTCCTACTAGGACTATAACAGGATGGCGTGTTTGTATTGATTATAGAAAATTAAATGACGCCACCAGAAAAGATCACTTTCCCTTACCTTTTATTGATCAAATGTTGGAAAGATTAGCCGAAAATAGTTACTATTGTTTTCTTGATGGTTTTCCGGATATTTTCAAATTCCAATAGCACCCGAGGACCAAGAGAAAACCACATTCACGTGCCCTTATGGTACTTTTGCATACAAACGCATGCCATTTGGACTTTGCAACGCCCCTGCAACCTTTCAAAGGTGTATCATGGTGATTTTTCACGACATGATAGAAGAATGCATGGAAGTTTTCATGGATAACTTTTCAGTCTTCGGTGATACTTTTGAATCATGTTTAGTTAATCTTGAACGAATGCTTATTAGATGCGAACAATCAAATCTAGTACTTAATTGGGAGAAATGCCATTTCATGGTTAAAGAAGGCATCGTTCTTGGTCATAAAATTTCAAAGCAAGGAATTTAAGTAGATATAGCTAAAGTAGATATAATTGCTAAACTTCCACATCCCACCAATGTTAGAGGAGTTAGGAGTTTTCTAGGGCATGCCGGTTTTTACCGACGTTTCATAAAAGATTTTTCTAAAATTGCCACTCCTATGAATAAACTCCTAGAAAAGGATGCTCTATTCATCTTTTCAGATGAATGCATCAAATCTTTTAATATTCTTAAAGAAAAACTCACTAATGCACCGATCATGATAACTCCAAATTGGAATCTACCATTTGAACTTATGTGCGATGCAAGTGATTTTGCAATGGGAGCCGTTTTAGGACAAAGGATTGAAAAACGATTTCAACCTATTTATTACGCTAGTAAGACATTACAAGGAGCACAAACGAATTATACAACTACTGAAAAAGAACTCCTTGCAATTGTCTTTGCTTTTGACAAATTTCGTTCATATCTCGTTCTAGCTAAAACGGTGGTCTATACCGACCATTCTGCTCTTAGATACCTATTTTCGAAACAAGATGCTAAACCAATATTAATCCGTTGGATCTTACTCTTACAAGAGTTTGATATTGAAATTCGAGACAAAAAGGGAGCAGAAAATCTCGCCGCTGATCATCTTTCTCGTCTTGAAAATCCTGAATTAGAAGTTCTAAATGAATCGGCCATACAAGATAACTTTTCTGATGGATATCTATTGAAGATAGATTATAATGAAATTCCATAGTTTGCAGACTATGCAAACTACTTAGTATGTGGATTCCTTGAAAAAGGATTGTCGTACCAAAAACGAAAGAAATTCTTTAGTGATATAAAACACTATTTCTGGGAAGATCCACATTTGTTTAAAAGTTGTCCCGATGGAATAATACGCCGATGTGTATTCGGAGATGAAGCTAGTCAAATCTTAAACCATTGTCACACAGGACCAACAGGAGGGCATTATGGGTCTCAACTCACAGCAAGAAAAGTTTACGATGCTGGATTCTATTGGCCTACAATTTTCAAAGATGCACACCTTCTTTGCAAATCCTGTGATGCATGTCAAAGGGCCGGAAAAATAAGTCAACGCAATGAAATCCATAAAATGTCATTCAAGTATGTGAAGTATTTGACATTTGGGGTATTGACTTTATGGGTCCATTTCCAAAATCTCATAATAATCTCTACATTCTCGTTGCCATTGATTATGTATCTAAATGGGCGGAAGCACAAGCTCTCCCAACTAACGATGCACGAGTTGTAGTCAACTTTTTAAAACGTCTTTTTGCAAGGTTCGGAACACCGAAAGCTTTAATAAGTGATCGGGGTACTCATTTTTGTAATAATCAACTTGAGAAAGTTCTCAAAAGATATGGAGTAACTCATAAAATCTCAACTGCTTATCATCCACAAACAAGTGGACAAGTTGAAAATACCAACCGAGCTTTAAAACGTATTCTAGAGAAAACCGTAGGATCAAATCCGAAGGAATGGTCCATGAAATTGGAGGATGCACTCTGGGCTTTTAGAACAGCTTACAAAACTCCAATTGGAACCACATCTTTCAGACTCATTTACGGAAAAGCATGTCATCTTCCAGTAGAAATTGAGCACAAAGCATTTTGGGCTTTGAAGACATGTAATCTTGATTTACATGAAGCTGGACGTCTACGGTTAAGTCAGCTAAACGAATTAGAAGAATTAAGACATGAAGCATACGAAAATTCGTTAATCTATAAAGAAAGAACGAAGAAATGGCATGATAAAAGAATCAGAAGATCAAAAGAATTTAAAGAAGGGGACAGAGTTCTTTTTTCAATTCAGGATTCAAGCTATTTCCTGGAAAATTGAAATCAAGATGGTCTGGACCATTCATAGACAAAAGAGTTTTTCCGTACGGAACAATAGAATTAATAAATTCAAATGGGGTTGAATTTAAGGTTAATGGTCACAGAGTTAAACATTACATAGATAATCTAATGGAAGTTGACAACGAAGTTAATCACAATTTCGACACCACAGCTAACTAAGTGTGGGGAGAATCAAGTCTTTAAAAGATAATAGTTATTTCTGTTAGAGTTAGATATTCTATTTTCGTGTAGTTTCCGAGAATGGAACCCGAATGGTCTTTCTCTAGCAGACCCTAAAGAACTAGTCTTCTCCCCCCATTCTGAATTTTTATTTTTTTAGGTTTTACGAGATGAAGAATTCCTTTAATCTGAACCATGGTCTAATGCTACACGCTTTGATTACTAAATGTAATAATGACACACTCCCGAGTGACCTGGTGTCAGTAATAAGAGGCAAATTGGACGGAGTAAGAAAAGAATTTAGGAAAGATCACCATAAGATACATTTTGGTAAAGGCAAATCAAAGTCCGCAACAAAAAGAAGAGCACGACACCTTGAAAGATGTTATAAATGCGGAAAATGGTCACACGAAGGTAAATGTTCAAATAATCAAACATATTCAAATACCGAATTTGTTACTCTATGCAGAGAAGGACCGTTCATATGTTTAGAAGAAAAGATATTGAAGATTCGAGGTTATGCTTACGTAGCTATAGAGAACCAAATCACACGACTCTCCTATGAGTCAGCTAAAGCAGGTCTCTGAGAATTCTTTCTCACAGGTAAGTATGTACAGTTTTTATTTTTATTTTTTTTTATTGTTTTAACCTTTTGATAATAAATGCTAATTCGTTCGCTATAAAGTATTAAATTGGTATTCAATAAAATTAGGTATGCGTAACCGAAATTATTGATATCATACAAAAATTTATTACATTACTGCGAAATTTACCGTTTATTCTTAAGGTATAAATATCTTTAATCAATCAAACCTAAAATATTTCAAAAATTCGTCAGGAGTAAAACAAGGTAATATAGCCGAAATTACTTTACCGAAAAGAGGGGCGTATATTTTTGATAATATTTGATTGATTAAAGTGGGATAAAAGACCAAAAATATTTTTTTTTACTTTTACTTGGTTTGTAAAAATAAATATTAAATTATTATTGTAAACTTTTTAAATCAATATATTTAAGTTTGTAAATATTTGAAAAAATTAATATTTTTAATATAAGTTTGTATGTATAAAAATTAAAATGTAATATAAATTTGGCGTGAATTTTTAATTTTAATAATATGAATTTTTTAATTTTATGCATTTTAAATTTAAGTTTGGTGTGAATTTAAAAACAAAAATTTACTTTATTTCGCTAAGTTAAAAATATGATTTTTAAAATTCGTCGTGAGTTGAAAACTAGGTCGTTGAACCGAAATTGCTCTACCCGAGGGCGGGACGAGAACTTTTTTTATCATTATTTTTAATCTTATTGAATTAAAGTATGCTAAAAACATTAAAAAAACCCCAAAAATCTTTGCTTTTAAAACTGCGCTTAAAAATGACAAATTTTAAAATTTTGTCGAGAGACGGACTAGGACAACGATCCGAAACGTCCTCACTCCTAAAAAGAAACAAAATTTTTATTTTTAATTAATTATATGTTTTATTAGTAAAGGTTTCATAAAAAAAAAGGGACCTCATGCGATCGCATGAGATTTACCCTGTAACCTCATGCGATCGCATGAGGCTGGAAATTAGGCCAGAAACAAAAAGGGAAGCGAGCTGCTCTCTGTCTCCACTTTCACACATACACACATACGAGCATACACACACAAACACCCCAAAATTCACCATTTTTTCACCAAATTTAACCAAATTTTGTCCTACAATCCGCTACAATCATGCCTAGGTTCGGATTTTTCAACAAGAAGATAAAAATTACACCCCTAAACTCTTAAATTTCTTAATTTTTGTGATATTTACCAATATTTTACCTAATTTGATTTTGTTAATTTCTAGTGTAATTAGAGTTAAATTGTTAGTATATTATGCATGTATAACCTAGATTGATGCTATTTAACATGATTTGAAGCCAAAAACTTCAAAAATTTTAGGAATCTAGGGTTTGTGTTCTTGAGCAATTTGGGGCTTTTTGATATAAACAGGTTATGACCAATTTTTTTCATGAATTATTGCTAAATTAAGTAGTGTAATATGTTTAGGTAGCTAAATGATCCAAACTTTGATTCTAAACATGATTTTTGAGAATTAAAGTGGACTTTTTAAGTCTAAAATTCATGAACTTGATTAATTTGATATAATTGCCATTTGAGACTTGTTTAATTGCTAGTAATAACTATTTTGACATGTTATTTGAGTTAAATGCTTATGAACTTTGTATACATTTTCATATATGCTTATTTGAAAAAGTGTAGAATTGATAAAATTGTGAAAATGAGCATAAGTTTAATTTTGATTGAACATGTTATTGTGATTGTTTTAGTTTGTTATCTTGCTAACACTAATGCATATTTGGATGCATAAATTTTGTGTTTAATGTGTTTTGCAGAAATATACTGAAACTGGAGGTGCATCATCATCATCATCATCATCCAGGCAGCCTGTTCCAGAACCTGAACCAGAATTGCAATACGAGCCAGAACCCGAACAAGAACCACAACAACAACAAGAATATCATGATGATCAACACGTTCCATATAATGATCCGTTACAATTTTTTGATGCCTTCACAGTATTTCCGATGCATCCGCCAGTAGAATACCTAACGATTCCTAAACACACGTTGCATCCTAATATGAGATTCGATAGAAGTTGGAGAGATTACCCGACATATCAAAGTAATAAATTCAAATTGGTAACGAAAAATGTATAAGTGCCAAGGGTAATTGATTGGGAGCCTTTGGAAAGGGTCCAACTAGTTAACTCCAGTTAGGGAGCATTTGATCCAAAGGTATGGCAGTTCTTCTTTTACCGATTGGGAACGTCTATTCACCATTCGTAGGCCTGTATATAAGGAATGGTGTGATGAGCTCATGAGTACTATAGCGTTAAATGTTGATGTAGATAGATTAGATGATAGAAGTTTTCTTAGATTTATACTTGGTCGTAGGATGTACAGAATGTCCATGCTGGACATGGCCAGGGCTTTACAGATATATACGCCGCTGAATTGCTATTACCCGATTGTACAAACTTGATTTATCATGGTGAAAGGGTAGATAGGAATTTTGATGCTAATGCCGTCTGGAGGCGTATGTCAGATTATAATATTTTTGGGCGGGCAGGAACACACTCCTACTTACATATTAACAAAGCCGAGCTTCGTATAATTCATAGATTTCTGGCTAACTCGATTACACAGAGAGGTCACAACAAGGAGAAAATGACCTTACATGATTTATTTTACCTAAAGTGTATTCGAGACCCAAGAGGCTTTGTTAATATTCCTTACTGTGTTGGTTTTTATTTGTCTAAGATGGTGGAAGGAATACAGGAAGGGGGGATAATAGGAGGAGGTATTTTCGTTACTCTCATTGGAGAGTATTTGGGTGTAGATAGGGATCAAGGGGGTCCACTTTTGGTAAGTAGGGAACCGGTTGAGCCTTTAGGATTGAGGGTCTATCAGGGTGCTAAGGTATTGAAGAGCAGACGCAACCAGACAGTACCCTATGATGGTAATCATCCACAGGTAGAGAGAGGTTCAGATGAGGAAATGGAGGTAGCGGATGACATTAGGGATGTCATTAGGGAGGCTATGACTGACGTCTACCAGCGTGTAGATGAGGTAGAAATGACGAACGAGGAGAGATATAGACGGTACGAGCAGTGGCAAGCCCGAAATGATTACGAGCATTCCAGGCAACGACAGCATGATAGATGGGACTATCATCAGCGTCAGATCATAAGCCGGCTGTCACCTCAGGATCACTACGTACCGACCCGACCCGCTTACTATCCTCCACACCAGCCCGAGATGAGACCACCATTTACTCTCTACGACCCTAACCGGGCCTACCAGTACACCTATCACCAACCATGGAACCCGGACGACGACATGAACTGGAACCCCTATCCAGATTGATATAGTTCCTGTTGGTGATTTCTATGATTTTTATCTTTTTATTATTTCTATATATTTATGTTTAAACATATGATATTGTGATACATTAATGTATTGTTTAATATTTTTATATTTGATTAGAAAGTGGGATATTAAGTCCCATTTCAAATTACCATGCAGTATTATATTTGTATTGTATGTATTTTATTTCATGTACACAACAGGGTAAAACAGCGCATTTTCAAAGACTGGCATTAAGTTCAGCAAAAGCTACTAATTTTGACGACAAAACGAAAAACAAATGTGATGTAACAACAAGACGGAATGAACAAATGATGTGCACCATTTATCATTCAACAAACAAACGCCAATTTGTTTGGAAACTTTGGTAAAATTTAATCATTTTTCTACGCTAATCACCCTCAATAATTTAAATTGTTACTGATTTCTTGCAAATGAGGGCATTCCAAGATCTTAAGTGTGGGAAGGGGTTAAATTCTTTCGGATTTTTAAAATTTTTAACTTATAGACTTGGTTACCATTAAAAATACTAGTAAAGCAGTAGTTGTATTAGAATCTAGTGCTCTCTGATAATAAAGAACAGCCCTAGTCTTATATACTGACTACCCAATTCTAGTAAAATTTTTCAAAATTTTCAATTAAATGAACTCAAAATCATGTTTATACATATTTATGAACGATAAAACTAGGTGTTAACACCGAAATTATTGTTACCTCGGAAAGGACATAAATTGAGAAACAACCTAAAATGCTTGAATTCATTTAAGAATGGAATAGAGGAGAATAAAAAGGCAAAGAAAAATATAACTAAAAGCCAAGTGTGGGAAAATTTACCAAGTTATTTAGAACATATGTCACATATTTTTGAACAAATAATTGAAGATACTTTTGTTTTGGACAAAATTAATCCGTTTTACCCGGTAAATTGTAAGATATCTGAAAGAAAGATGGATCTACACGATGAATCAATTCCATCATTAAAAGGAAGTAAAGTCTTCTGAAAAAGAAACGCGCTTCTTGATTTAGCTCATGAAGTTGTCGTCCAGACCAGTTGTAGAGTCTACGAAAAACCTTGAAAAGTTTTCTTGAAAATAAGCTGGAAATCCACGGACCTCAGCATCAAACAGGGTCGCCATGTGGTCAGACTTATCCTAACCATGAGAGGATCTGTCTCGTAAAATAGGGAGGACGCTGTGCAAATTAGCTTGATAAGACTAATGAATCAGACTCCCAGAAAGGATAATCTCCTTAAAAGATCAAAAATCAGCTTTTAAGACTGATATTACTCAATCCTTGAGATTGACTTTTAAAGATTGAGAATTACAAACTCATGGAATTCAATGATATCTAAACTCGAGCTTGAACGAGAAAATATTTTGATCAAAATTAAAACCGATTTGTTTTCTGAAAACCCATTTTCAATGCGTTCTTTACCATTGAACATAAAATCCTAGGAATTCACCTGGAATTCATCAGGTCACCTGAACCAAATCGGGTGTCAACCGTAAGAATGGTGGTTGCATAGCATGGTCGAAGACAGGACCTTGTGCCAGAACGAAAAACTAAGCTTTACTATTGCTCCTACAAAGGATAGTAATTGCATCCGACACGTTATAGACCATAATTAAAAGCATGTCATGGGACATTGCCTTAACAGTTGCTTGTTCAACGCTTTCCTTTACAACCAGACGATAGTTTACCGAAAGGTAATATACGGAGCAAGTATACTGAACATGTTGCTTTCCCAATACAAGGTTAGCAAGTGGGTGACACAAAACCGCAAGTTTTGAGCTAAAATTTTCAAATCTGAAACCCACCAAACCACAAAAACAATTTGCAAACACCGGTTAAGGGTTATTCCGGAAAACTTATCTTGGGTAAAAGCTAGATTGAATTTTCAAAAGATTAAATGTTTTCATAAAGATCCAATTTTCTAAAGGATCTAAATTTTCATAAGTCATGTGGGACTGTAAACCGCAACGTTACTATCATTGTTTATACCGCCGTATAGAAAATCACTGATGTACAAAGTGTGAAGAATAAAGAAGTGATTTTAGTATGTTTTTATTTCAAGACTATATTGCTTGAGGACAAGCAATGCTTAAGTGTGGGAATATATGATAATGCTAAAAACGAACATATGTTTCATAGCATTATCCCTCAAGAAAGACAAGCTTTTAGTTGCAATTGTTCTATTTACAAGTAATATTCGTTTAAATAATAAAAGGTGAAGACAAAAGACAGATTCGACGAATTGAAGATGAAAACGACCAAAAAGCTCAAAAGTACAAAGTACAATCAAAGTGGTTCCAATTATTGATAAGAAACGTCTCAAAATTACAAGAGTACAAGACGCGAAACGCAAAATACAAGATATTAAATTGTACGAAAGGACGTTCGAAAATCCGGAACCGGGACCAGAGTCAACTCTCAACGCTCGACGCAACGGACCAAAAATTACAAGTCTACTATGAACAAGAATAAAATATAATATTTAAATAATTATATAAATTATTTATATATTATATATTATATTAAATAACGTCGACAAAGAAGAAAACAAAGACATGTGAGCTGGAAACGTAGGCCATGCGATCGCATGTCCAAGCAGTGTTAAATCCATGCGATCGCATGGCATCAGATGTCAGGCCACATCTATAAATTTCAGCTTTTTCGGACGTATTTTTACACTTAATTTTTTTCTTATTCTTTTTCTTACCCCTATATTTATGTATCAAGTATCAATCCAAGTCGTAATCTCAATTTTTAATTTTAATTTTAAGTTAGTGATAATAATAAGGTTGGGTTAGTCGAATGTTTTAAGGTTGTGTAAGTCGAAACTCTATCCGTGTACCACTACGCTATTAATACCCACTGTAAGTTATGTTTATATTATTTTCATTAATGTCTCGTAGCTAAGTTATTATTATGCGTACTTAAGCCAAAGTAATCATGATGTTGGGCTAAATATTAAAGACGGGATAATTGGGCTTTGTACCATAATTGGGGTTTGGACAAAAGAACGACACTTGTGGAAATTAGACTATGGGCTATTGATGGGCTTTATATTTGTTTAATTAAATAATAGTTTGTTAATTTAATATAAAGATTTACAATTGGACGTACCTATAAATAACCATATACACTCGATCGGACACGACGGGCGGGATATTTATAAGTACTAATAATCGTTCATGTAACCGGACACGGGAATGAATTAATAGTTAATAGACTTATTAAAACAGGGGTGAATTATGTACAAGGACACTTGGTGTAATTGTTAACAAAGTATTAAATCCTTGGGTTACACGCAGTCGATATCCTGGTGTAATTATTAAACAAAGTATTAAGACCTTGTTACAGGTTAAGTCCCCAATTAGTTGGAATATTTGACTTCGGATATAAGGATAATTTGACGAGGACACTCGCACTTTATATTTATGACTGATGGACTGTTATGGACAAAAACCAGACGGACATATTAAATAATCCAGGACAAAGGACAATTAACCCATGGTAATAAACTAAAATCAACACGTCAAACATCATGATTACGGAAGTTTAAATAAGCATAATTCCTTTATTTCATATTTAATTGCATTTTTAATTATCACACTTTTATTTACTATCATTTTATTTAATTGCACTTCTAATTATCGTACTTTTTAATTATCGCAATTTTATTTTATCGCAATTTTATTTATCGCAATTTCATTATCGTCATTCACTTTACGCTTTAAAATTAAGTTATATTTATTTTTAATATTTTACATTAAGTTTTAACTGCAACTAAAGTTTTAAAATCGACAAACCGGTCATTAAACGGTAAAAACCCCCTTTTATAATAATAATACTACTTATATATATTTGTATTTTTACAATTGTAAGTTTTAAAAATATAGCGTTAAACTTGGCTAAAGTCTCCCTGTGGAACGAACCGGACTTACTAAAAACTACACTACTGTACGATTAGGTACACTGCCTATAAGTGTTGTAGCAAGGTTTAGGTATATTCATTCTATAAATAAATAAATAACTTGTGTAAAATTGTATCGTATTTAATAGTATTTTCTTGTAAAAATTAATACTATTTCCTAGTACACCTCGCATAACATCAGACTCCAAATAATATCCTTATAATGAGCTAATGCACAGCGGAAGATTTCTTTAATACCTGAGAATAAACATGCTTTAAAGTGCCAACCAAAAGGTTGGTGAGTTCATAGGTTTATCATAAATAATAAAATTCATCATTTTAATAGACCACAAGATTTAATATTCTCATTTTCCATAAACATCATGCATAAAATTCATTCATATGGATTGAACACCTGTTAATCAACCTTAACAAGTTGCATATAAAATATCCTCATCATTCCGGGACAACTTCAGACATGATAAATTCGCCATCATTCTGGGAAAACTTCGGACATGATAAATTCACCATCATTCCGGGAAAACTTCAGACATGATATATTCGCCATTATTCCGGGAAAACTTCGGACATGATAAAAAGGGCAAATTCGATTTCGATAATTCAACCTTAGAATGTAGTTTCGATTACTTATGTCTATTTCATAAAACAGTTATAAAAATAGCGCATGTATTATCAGTCTCAAAAATATATATTGCAAAAGCATTTAAAAAGGGAGCAAATGAAACTCACGCATATAATTATTGTAAAATAGTTAATAAAGCATTTGCATGTATTCTCAGCCCAAAAATGTAAAGAGTAAAAGGGATCATATAAAACTCACCATATTGTATTTTCTGGTAAAAATACATATGACGACATTGAACAATGCAGGGTTGGCCTTGGATTCACGAACCTATATTATTCATATTTATATTAAAACATATAATCGTAATCGAACAAATTTATATATATTATTATTAATGATATAATTTTTATATTAATAAATTATATGTTATTTTATCTAAATAATAATTTTAATATAGTTAAGTGTTATATTATATATCTTTTTATATAAGCAATCTTTTGTTTATATAATATATTTATAATAATACTAGAATAAGTATAATGATAGAAATAATAATTTTAATAATAATAATAATGGTAGTATTGATAATAGTTTTCATTAAAAAAAATACATATTTGAAGATCACAAAGGATGTGAGATTTTGTTTTGTCTAGCCAATTCATACCGATTATTACATCGAAGCTTCCTAGTTCCTTGGGTATCAAGTAAATTTCAAACTCATTACCCAAAATGTTTAATGTACACCCCCGGTAATATGTGTCGGCACTCAATAGTTTTCCGTTGGCCACTTCAATGGTATAAGTGGTATCTAGTGGAAGCGGTGGAATGCTAAAAGAATGAGTCAGAGTCTTGGATACAAAACTCTTATCGGCACCCGAATCGAATAAACAAGTAACATAAGTGTTGTTGAGGAGAAACGTACCCATGACTAATTCATTGTCATCTCAGGCTTCCTCGGTGTTAATGTTGAAAGCTCGGCCACGTGTGTTGGGGCTGGCTTTCTTCTTCGAACATGCATTTCTAAAATGTCCCGTTTGGCCACATTTATAACACGTACCCGATTTTGGTGCATTGGGCACCTTTTGAGCATTAGGGGCGGCACTTCTACAATCGTTGGCTACATGACCACCCCTTTGGCACCGGTGGCAAAATAGATTGCTATATTCACCATAGTGGTGTTTGTGGCATTTGTTGCAAAAGGGTTTATTTCCGTCATAACTTTTCTTGGCGTCGGAGGTGAATGGCTTTTTGGTGAAGTTGTTGAAAGGACCCGTCCTAATCCACCTGGATGAAGTCATCAACATTTGGTCTCATTGCGATGATCGGTTCCAAGTAATGTCCTTATATTGAGCAAATGCACAGCGGAAGACTTAATTCGTACCTGAGAATAAACATGCTTTAAAGTGTCAACCAAAAGGTTGGTGAGTTCATAGGTTTATCATAACAACCATTTCAATATGTTAATAGACCACAAGATTTCATAATCATAAACATAATACACTCGCAAGTGTATGTAAAGCATTCTAAGTGGTTGAGCACTTGGTAACCATACTTAACATTTAATCAACGTCGCATATTCCCTTTATTATGAAATCTCACTACACCGTACCAAGTGTAGTCACCAAAACGAAGTACTGTGCAACCATTGAATACTGGTCGTCCAGTCCGGTTGGGGTTGTCAGGCCCGATAGATCTATCAACAGGATTCGCGTTTACAATACCCATGTAAACAATAGTTACCAAGCTATAGGGAAATATGCCAGTAGTACAACTCAACGTAGAATATATTTTTAAGTACTTGTGTCTATTTTGTAAACATTTATAAAAGCAGCGCATGTATTCTCAGCCCAAAAATATATATTGCAAAAGCAATTAAAAAGGGAGCAAATGAAACTCACTTTTGCCTTGAAGGTATTTAATTCGACTTGGTCTCCGATAGATATCACGAACCTAACCATATATATAATATATCAACATATTTTCTTTTTAAGTAATCGTTACATATATATATATATATATATATATATATATATATATATATATATACTTTTAATACTTTTAATATTTTTCTTAGTCCGTAGTTAGCAGTCCGATGTTAGTGGTCCACAATTAGTTGCTTAAATAAAATAAATAAAGACCCCATCGTATTCGTATTGATCAGAATTAATCTCGACCCATGGTACCATGTTGTCAAATGATGTGTTGCGTACATAAAGTACCGTGTTGTCAAATGACGTGTTGCGTACAATCATGAGGTCTTATGATTAATCTTCTCGTGTTGTTTGCGGGTGGTCCTGAAATATATAAAATCAAATCATAAGTAATTATATATAAAATATCATATTAATTAGAAAAGATATGATTAATTTACTCTTTCTCCAAATATTTTCGTAGCTAATAGCTTCGGATACCCAATCTTGTTTTAGTCGTAGTTTCTTCATTACAACTCCGTTTTTGTTGGTTCAACTTGCCACTTCCTTGGATCGAGTCAAATTTTAAGAATATGAACTGAAAATACCTTAGTTTGTATTTGAATTATAGGTTATAGGTCAAACTTTGGTGAAACTTATGTAAGTGATCATTTTCCATCATAAAAACAACATTTAATGATCATTTTTCTAAAAATAATTACACTTTGAGTTAAACCATGAAATTTTTATGTGTTAACATATTCATAAGAAATATCATTTTTTTAAAACATGAACTTCTAATTCAAAGTTCAAGATGGTTTTTAATTATCCAACCCAAAACAGCCCCCGGTTGCACTCCGACGACGTAGATTCAGTTTTTAAGATGTTCTTTGTAAAACCAAGTTATATCTTGTTAGGTTAGCATATCATTATGATATATTACAAGTCTTGAAGTGTTTTAAAAGTCAAGTTAGAAGGATCTATTTAGTTTGCGAACAAGTTTGAAATCATTCAAACTATGTTCTTGTTGTTAAAATTTTATACCACAAAATAAGATAGCTATATGAATATTAATTGAATAAGATTATGAACAAGGTTACTACCTAAAGTTACTTAGAAAATGTTACTACAAAAGATAAGAAATAATCATGGAATCAAAGAGTGGTGGAGTTAGATCAAAAGGTTGGAAGTGAACTTCTTTAAATGGGTGGTTATTTTGATATGTTCTTGAAAGAGTTTTCTTATGGTGTTTAAGGCTTGTAATTGAAGCTAAATGATGGGGAAAATGCTTGGAGATGATCAAGTATGAAGTTAGGAGTATTTTGAGAGAGAAATGAGGGTGTAGGTATGAGAAAATGGAGTGAAGAAATGGTGTTCATTTATAAAAACGTTTTTAGTTTATAAAGAAAGAAAAGGATTCCTAATTTTGTTTTCTTACTAATAATTCATACTACTTGACAAATTCTAGTTACCTCATATCTAGGACAGTAATAATGTTGATTAGGATGTTGACTTGATGTGTATATACCAATAGTAAATACGTATAGAAGCTGGGTATGATACGGGTACATATACCCTAGATATACGTATAGAAATCTTGAGGAAACGGAACGAGAATTAAAATATAGCTATCTTTTGTGAATATACTTATATTGTTTTATGTATTTAAGTCCTTAAAAAGTGGTTAAATACATTATATATACGATACATGTATAAGCATTATAGATTATAAGTATATATATCAAAGAATGTTACGTATAGTTATCGTTTTGAAAACTTAAGTTAGTAGTTTTAAAATATACTAATAACTCATTGTCATTAGTACACAATGAGATGTTAAACCATCCTTAGATCATGTTAAATATATATAAATACATATATATACACAAACATATAATTATCGTATGTTATATAGTTCGTGATATCATCGGTCATATTGGACGGTCAAACGTTGTGTAAAACTCTTTTCAAAAACACAAATCTCAACAATTTGGATTGCTTATCATGTTAGTATGGTTTAATTTATGTAAATATTAATCTCATAAGTATAATTTGGTCGGAAAATTCCGGGTCATTACAGTACCTACCCGTTAAAGAAATTTCGTCCCCGAAATTTGATAGAGGTTGTTATGGATAACAATAAGAAGGTTTTCATGACAAATATAAGATGATAATGGAGTTTTATCATCATTGAGTAATGTAGATAAAATGATTCGATTATGCGAAGAATATAAATGAGACTATCGTAAAAGAGTGAGATGAGTAAAATATATTCGTCTTAACCGATGACGTAGTTATGATTGATTTCCAGGATTTAAGGGATTTAAAGAGTATCTTACGTAATAAGATTTGGTTCTTTGGTGATTAAGGAAATCAGGATCTTCTTTGATTATATGCAATAATCAGTTTCGATTGCTCTGTCGGATATTTCACTATAAATTCACCCCTTCGTTTCCTTATTTTCCACGACTCACACCTTCTATTCTTTCTCCCTTGATTCTTATTTTAAAGCATTCATCAATATGCTCCATTCAGTCCTGATTCTTGATATTCTCCTAACTTTTATATCTGTCATTCTTCTTTTTCATCTACCACCAGAAGAATCTATTTACTTCTACTATACTCTTGTGTTTATAGTGTTTCTAATTCTCCCGTGTCTCTATATTGCTATCTGCATCGATATACACGGTTTGTAATTTCGGGGTTATTATCGAAGTTTATATTCTTCATTATTTTTCGGAGCTTCATGCTTTCGTTTTCTCTTCCTGACTTCTAGTCAAGCGAGTAATGGTCCGAAATTCGTAGATATGAAATTTAGAATGAACATAGCTAATGCTCTAAGAAGAAAATGGTAATAGAACGATTTTGATTTGTTAAATTACCAGAATACCCTGGAGAAGACCGAGTCATCCAGAAAAATATTCTCTTGATATGTTTAGAGATTAGATAGAATGTAAGAGTCGTGTAAATGGCACATGATGACGGTTGAATCATCATGCTTCATTAGAAACTCAGCATGACTTACTGTAATATAATGACGTTGATCAAGTGTCATTATATTATACTAATCCATGCTTCAGTTCCCAACACTACTTCAAAACATTCATATTTTAAACTCGAAGGTTTCAGAATTTAGAAACTAACACAGTTTCTTTTATGTTGCAGATATTACGGAGAGATAAATGATCTCAGATAAGAATAGTTGTGAAAATATCCCCAGAAATATGGAGGATATTTATAATAGAATATACGAGAATATCTTAGAATTTCTAATATCAATGGATGATGAAGAAGATTTGTCTGTGAAGGTTTAGAATGAGAAATAAGATGTTTGCTAACGATTTCAGCAGGCACAGAATCATTTGGATTCTTTGAAGGCAAACTCATTCTTTGTGATTTGTCCACGGCTTTCTTCATAGTTTCACATAATCCGCTTTTCGGTACTAAATTTTCTATCGAGCGTTCCTAACACTCCTTTCTTTATCATCAAACTTTTGGCCATTAAGATCATCTACAACATGCTGCTTCATCAGCATTTTCAAAGTTAACTGATCTGGGTCATCGGTTATCAAACCGAGGTAGTTTCAGGAGAATTGTGTTTTTAGAATGATTAATCGCTGATGGTAATATTATGGAATATAAAAGGTTCCCCAATAACAATAAAGAGTACGCATATATATCGCGGTTATAATAAAGTTGTTTCGGATGAAAAGTCGGAGTTGACTTGCTGGAGCTGTCACAAAATTAGCTACTTTGGAAAAGGATTGCAAAACGATCTTCGGTAATAACAATGTCAAAGGAACTAGAACAGATACGTGTCAAACGTTTACTCAGTTTCCGAGGGTTTTTCAGGTGCATAACTATATGCATCAATCTTTTCTTCCTTAGATGAAGTGGGTTGGTTTATCCTCTCGATTGAGGTGTTTTTAAGAATCATGATAGATTTGAACACTGATTGTAATCGTCGAGATACAATGAGGTTTAAGATGAAATCAAGTCGCAATCTTGAAGAAATGTTTAGTTTCATATGTTATTTTCAATATTTTAATTCATTTTAATTATCCAATGTCATTAGTCCACAGTCGATAGTCCACAGTAACAGTCCAATAATTCATATATAGTTTAATTTATAATATACGAATTAATTAATACGTGTCGTGACCCGTATACCTCTCAGACTCGATCACAACTCAAACTATATATATTATTGTAGAATCAACCTCAACCCTGTATAGAGAACTCGATCATTACTGCATATAGAGTGTCTATGGTGATTCCAAATAATATATATAGATGCGTCGATATGATATGTCAAAACATTGTATACGTGTCCCGATATTTAAAGTGCGTAAAATAATTACAGAAATTAAATGACGATAAATAAAAGTGCGATAATTAAATTGCGATAAATAAACTGCAATAAATAAAATGTAATCAGTTAGCTAGGAACAGTTAGCTGGAACAGTTAGCGTGGATTCTTAACAAAATTTTTCATAGTTAATTTGTTTGTTTCTAACAGATTTTATTTTGTCATATGTTTTCTTCATATGCCACTTGTTGGATTCTGGGAAGTCAAAATCTAAATATGAAATTGAATGAAAATGGTTATTCTGCAGTGAACGGATACGTATATCGGTGGTTGTAAGTAGGATAGTAAATGACTGTTGAATCAGCTTCGACGAATGTACAATGTAACTTATTAAGATGAAATCTAATTATTCATCGGGTATTACCTACCCGTTAAAAAAAAACTTCACCATTAATATTTTGTACCAAAGAACTTTTAATTACAATCTTTATGAAAACATATATACATATATATTTTCTTCAGATGAAATCATGAATTTAATGAGTTAATATGATATTAATCTCATTTGCTTTTTGGTTTGAGCTAGAATAAGAAATCTCTAAAACTTTTTGAAACCACATATTCTTCGCAGAATATCAATGAAGTTATGGATCAAAACTTCATCGTTCATTATTGTTGGTACTCCTTGGTATCTATGGTGCGTATGATGTTGATGTTTGTGGGACAGATTATGATGTCGAGACGTGTGATGCGGATGTTGTTTGTTAGTGGTGATGATGGTATTGTTGATGTTATTGATGGTGGTGCTGATTATGCTGTTGGTGCTGCTGCTAGTGTTTGCAACCTTCGCACCATGTTCTCCAAGCCGTCACGCGAGCGCGAAGTTCGTTAACTTCTGCTAGTACACCGGGATGATTGGCGGTTGGAGTGAGCGAATGAACAAGATTTGTAATATGGGATAGTATATAATCGTGACGAGATACTCTAGAAATGAGAGAGAAAATGGTGTTTCGAATAGGTTCGCCGGTAAGTGCTTCAGGTTCATCGCCAAGAGGGCAAATTGGTGGATGGAATGGATCACCTTCTTCTTGTCTCCAGTGATTTAGTATATTACGAACCCATCCCCCAATTCATCCAGAATAGATGATGGGAAATTGGTTGATCCATTCCGGTGACGCTGCTTTCGGAGCCCGAATGGAAATCTATATCGGCATAACTGTCGGAATCTGAAGAATTCGAACTAGATGCGGAATCCATCTTGTATAATGGGGAAAATGAATTTTTGGTATGGAATAGATTAAAGGAGTTAGATTTAGTACTCTTCAATACATAATTTACATATGTATATATAATACAAAAATCTTGTAAATTACGGAGAATCTTTGAAAAGATAACAGTCAAAGTTCGCAATAACAGATATGCTAAGATAAGAATTCGTCTATACACTATCAATGCAGTAAATACAGTAAAACGTGTCTAGACTTATGAATAATAAGCAGGTAATTTCCTAAGGATGATAAGCAGATGATTTTCGACTAGAAATGATAAGTAAAACTTTTGACATGTAGACACGGTCGAAGTCCAGACTCATTAATGCATCCTAACAACTACTAGTTAGACACACTAATGCACGACCTGGTTTGCTACGACCACCGCTCTGATACCAACTGAAAGGACCCGTACTAATCCACCTGGACGAAGTCATCAACATTTGGTCCCATTGCGATGATCGGCTCCAAGTAATGTCCTTATATTGAGCAAATGCACAGCGGAAGACTTAATTCATACCTGAGAATAAACATGCTTTAAAGTGTCAACCAAAAGGTTGGTGAGTTCATAGGTTTATCATAACAACCATTTCAATATGTTAATAGACCACAAGATTTCATAATCATAAATATAATACACTCGCAAGTGTAGGTAAAGCATTCTAAGTGGTTGAGCACTTGGTAACCATACTTAACATTTAATCAACGTCGCATATTCCCTTTATTATGAAATCTCACTACACCGTACCAAGTGTAGTCACCAAAACGAAGTACTGTGCAACCGTTGAATACTGGTCGTCCAGTCCGGTCGGAGTTGTCAGGCCCGATAGATCTATCAACAGGATTCGCGTTTACAATACCCATGTAAATAATAGTTACCAAGCTATAGGGAAATATGCCAGTGGTACAACTCAACGTAGAATATATTTTTAAGTACTTGTGTCTATTTTGTAAACATTTATAAAAGCAGCGCATGTATTCTCAGCCCAAAAATATATATTGCAAAAGCAATTAAAAAGGGAGCAAATGAAACTCACTTTTGCCTTGAAGGTATTTAATTCGACTTGGTCTCCGATAGATATCACGAACCTAACCATATATATAATATATCAACATATTTTCTTTTTAAGTAATCGTTACATATATATATATATATATATATATATATATATATATATATATATATATATATATATATATATATATATATATATATATATATATATATATATATATATATATATACTTTTAATACTTTTAATATTTTTCTTTGTCCGTAGTTAGCAGTCCGATGTTAGTGATCCACAATTAGTTGCTTTAATTAAATAAATAAAGACCCCATCGTATTCGTATTAATCAGAATTAATCTCGACCCATGGTACCATGTTGTCAAATGACGTGTTGCGTACATAAAGTACCGTGTTGTCAAATGACGTGTTGCGTACAATCATGAGGTCTTATGATTAATCTTCTCGTGTTGTTTGCGGGTGGTCCTGAAATATATAAAATCAAATCATAAGTAATTATATATAAAATATCATATTAATTAGAAAAGATATGATTAATTTACTCTTTCTCCAAATATTTTCGTAGCTAAACTAGCTTCGGATACCCAATCTTGTTTTAGTCGTAGTTTCTTCATTACAACTCCGTTTTTGTTGGTTCAACTTGCCACGTTCTTGGATCGAGTCAAATTTTAAGAATATGAACTGAAAATACCTTAGTTTGTATTTGAATTATAGGTTATAGGTCAAACTTTGGTGAAACTTATGAAAGTGATCATTTTCCATCATAAAAACAACATTTAATGATCATTTTTCTAAAAATAATTACACTTTGAGTTAAACCATGAAATTTTTATGTGTTAACATATTCATAAGAAATATCATTTTTTTAAAACATGAACTTCTAATTCAAAGTTCAAGATGGTTTTTAATTATCCAACCCAAAACAGCCCCCGGTTGCACTCCGACGACGTAGATTCAGTTTTTAAGATGTTCTTTGTAAAACCAAATTATATCTTGTTAGGTTAGCATATCATTATGATATATTACAAGTCTTGAAGTGTTTTAAAAGTCAAGTTAGAAGGATCTATTTAGTTTGCGAACAAGTTTGAAATCATTCAAACTATGTTCTTGTTGTTAAAATTTTATACCACAAAATAAGATAGCTATATGAATATGAATTGAATAAGATTATGAACAAGGTTACTACCTCAAGTTACTTGGGAAAAGTTACTGCAAAAGATAAGAAATAATCATGGAATCAAAGAGTAGTGGAGTTAGATCAAAAGGTTGGAAGTGAACTTCTTTAAATGGGTGGTTATTTTGATATGTTCTTGAAAGAGTTTTCTTATGGTGTTTAAGGCTTGTAATTGAAGCTAAATGATGGGGAAAATGCTTGGAGATGATCAAGTATGAAGTTAGGAGTATTTTGAGAGAGAAATGAGGGTGTAGGTATGAGAAAATGGAGTGAAGAAATGGTGTTCATTTATAAAAACATTTTTAGTTTATAAAGAAAGAAAAGGATTCCTAATTTTGTTTTCTTACTAATAATTCATACTACTTGACAAATTCTAGTTACCTCATATCTAGGGTAGTAATAATGTTGATTAGGATGTTGATTTGATGTGTATATACCAATAGTAAATACGTATAGAAGCTGGGTATGATACGGGTACATATACCCTAGATATACGTATAGAAATCTTGAGGAAACGGAACGAGAATTCAAATATAGCTATCTTTTGTGAATATACTTATATTGTTTTATGTATTTAAGTCCTTAAAAAGTGATTAAATACATTATATATACGATACATGTATAAGCATTATAGATTATAAGTATATATATCAAAGAATGTTACGTATAGTTATCGTTTTGAAAACTTAAGTTAGTAGTTTCAAAATATACTAATAACTCATTGTCATTAGTACACAATGAGATGTTAAACCATCCTTAGATCATGTTAAATATATATAAATACATATATATACACAAACGTATAATTATCGTATGTTATATAGTTCGTGATATCATCGGTCATATTGGACGGTCAAACGTTGTGTAAAACTCTTTTCAAAAAAACAAATCTCAACAATTTGGATTGCTTATCATGTTAGTATGGTTTAATTTATGTAAATATTAATCTCATAAGTATAATTTGGTCAGAAAATTCCGGGTCATTACAGTACCTACCCGTTAAAGAAATTTCGTCCCCGAAATTTGATAGAGGTTGTTATGGATAACAATAAGAAGGTTTTCATGACAAATATAAGGTGATGATGGAGTTTTATCATCATTGAGTAATGTAGATAAAATGATTCGAATATGCGAAGAATATAAATGAGACTATCGTAAAAGAGTGAGATGAGTAAAATATATTCGTCTTAACCGATGACGTAGTTATGATTGATTTCCGGGATTTAAGGGATTTAAAGAGAATCTTACGTAATAAGATTTGGTTCTTTGGTGATTAAGGAAATCAGGATCTTCTTTGATTATATGCAATAATCTGTTTCGATTGCTCTGTCGGATATTTCACTATAAATTCACCCCTTCGTTTCCTTATTTTCCACGACTCACACCTTCTATTCTTTCTCCCTTGATTCTTATTTTAAAGCATTCATCAATATGCTCCATCCAGTCCTGATTCTTGATATTCTCCTAACTTTTA
Organism: Rutidosis leptorrhynchoides; assembly: GCF_046630445.1. Lineage (NCBI taxonomy): Eukaryota > Viridiplantae > Streptophyta > Magnoliopsida > Asterales > Asteraceae > Rutidosis > Rutidosis leptorrhynchoides. The sequence goes on along the minus strand of NC_092337.1, from coordinate 461,944,784 downwards.
TATCTGTCATTCTTCTTTTTCATCTACCACCAGAAGAATCTATTTACTTCTACTATACTCTTGTGTTTATAGTGTTTCTAATTCTCCCGTGTCTCTATATTGCTATCTGCATCGATATACACGGTTTGTAATTTCGGGGTTATTATCGAAGTTTATATTCTTCATTATTTTTCGGAGCTTCATGCTTTCGTTTTCTCTTCCCGACTTCGAGTCAAGCGAGTAATGGTCCGGAATTCGTAGATATGAAATTCAGAATGAACATAGCTAATGCTCTAAGAAGAAAATGGTAATAGAAAGATTTTGATTTGTTAAATTACCAGAATACCCTGGAGAAGACTGAGTCATCCAGAAAAATATTCTCTTGATATGTTTAGAGATTAGATAGAATGTAAGAGTCATGTAAATGGCACATGATGACGGTTGAATCATCATGCTTCATTAGAAACTCAGCATGACTTACTGTAATATAATGACGTTGATCAAGTGTCATTATATTATACTAATCCATGCTTCAGTTCCCAACACTACTTCAAAACATTCATATTTTAAACTCGAAGGTTTCAGAATTTAGAAACTAACACAGTTTCTTTTATGTTGCAGATATTACGGAGAGATAAATGATCTCAGATAAGAATAGTTGTGAAAATATCGCCAGAAATATGGAGGATATTTATAATAGAACATACGAGAATATCTTAGAATTTCTAATATCAATGGATGATGAAGAAGATTTGTCTGTGAAGGTTTAGAATGAGAAATAAGATGTTTGCTAACGATTTCAGCAGGCACAGAATCATTTGGATTCTTTGAAGGCAAACTCATTCTTTGTGATTTGTCCACGGCTTTCTTCATAGTTTCACATAATCCGCTTTTCGGTACTAAATTTTCTATCGAGCGTTCCTAACACTCCTTTCTTTATCATCAAACTTTTGGCCATTAAGATCATCTACAACATGCTGCTTCATCAGCATTTTCAAAGTTAACTGATCTGGGTCATCGGTTATCAAACCGAGGTAGTTTCAGGAGAATTGTGTTTTTAGAATGATTAATCGCTGATGGTAATATTATGGAATATAAAAGTTTCCCCAATAACAATAAAGAGTACGCATATATATCGCGGTTATAATAAAGTTGTTTCGGATGAAAAGTCGGAGTTGACTTGCTGGAGCTGTGACAAAATTAGCTACTTTGGAAAGGGATTTCAAAACGATCTTCGGTAATAACAATGTCAAAGGAACTAGAACAGATACGTGTCAAACGTTTACTCAGTTTTCGAGGGTTTTTCAAGTGCATAACTATATGCATCAATCTTTTTTTCCGTAGATGAAGTGCGGTTGGTTTATCCTCTCGATTGAGGTGTTTTTAAGAATCATGATAGATTTGAACGCTAATTGTAATCGTCGAGATACAATGAGGTTTAAGATGAAATCAAGTGGAAATCTTGAAGAAATGTTTAGTTTCATATGTTATTTTCAATATTTTAATTCATTTTAATTGTCCAATGTCATTAGTCCACAGTCGATAGTCCACAGTAACAGTCCAATAATTCATATATAGTTTAATATATAATATACGAATTAATTAATACGTGTCGTGACCCGTATACCTCTCAGACTCGATCACAACTCAAACTATATATATTATTGTAGAATCAACCTCAACCCTATATAGAGAACTCGATCATTACTGCATATAGAGTGTCTATGGTGATTCCAAATAATATATATAGATGCGTCGATTTGATATGTCAAAACATTGTATACGTGTCTCGATATTTAAAGTGCGTAAAATAATTACAGAAATTAAATGACGATAAATTAAAGTGCGATAATTAAATTGCGATAAATAAACTGCAATAAATAAAATGTAATCAGTTAGCTAGGAACAGTTAGCTGGAACAGTTAGCGTGGATTCTTAACAAAATTTTTCATAGTTAATTTGATGACCCGGGAATTTCCGACCAAATTTAAACTTTAATCTTTATATGTTTCCGACACGATATGCAAATTACGTAATGTTGAGTCTCGAAAATTTTGAAACTATATTCATGTAATCAAATACCTCTTGACCATGCCTGACGATTCACGAACAATTGTTGAAAATAAATAGGTATACATATGAATGTTTGTATATATAATAATTTGAAATTACAAAGTAAATAATAGAACTAAATATGTAAAATGAGATACAAAATAATTAGATGTAATCTAAAACAATTATATATATATATATATATATATATATATATACATATATATATATATATATATATATATATGATTACTATGTATAAGTAATATTATATGTATTGTAAATTATAAATATTAAATATTAAATATTAAATATTAAATATTAAATATTAAATATAAATTATTATATAATATATATTATATAACTACTAGATATGATATAGTAGATATGATATAATAAATGGAAATGTATTAAATATAATTAACAAGTTCGGATATAATTGATATATTAATATATTATTATCATTACTAATAGTATTATTATTAATATTATTAATAAATTGTTATTATTAATTATATTGTAATGTATAAATAATAAATATTAGACATATGTTATTATATAACTATTAAATATTATACAATTAATAAATTATAAAAATTAATATAATTACAAATTAAAATATAAATATTATATTAATAATGTTATTATTACAATCATCAAAATAAATATTAATATTGATGTTAAAATCTATTATGAATATTATTATATATAACTATAAAATATAATACATGTAATTTACTATATTAATGTTAATATTATTATTATAAAAAAAATAATACAAATTATAATTATTATCTTTAACATTATTAGTATCTTTTATTTTTATGTTTTTTTTATTACTTATTATTATTAATGTGATTATTAATATAATTTTAATTATTAATACTAATTTAATTATATAAATTACATATAAAAATAACCCCTAGTACGATCTTGTTACACTTTACTGTCAATACTGTGGTTAATTTGTACTTCTATATTCCGCTCCTTGAAAGAAATTCCACAAATTGGTACGATATAGTTAGCAGTCCCTTTCTCCTTTATATATTTTTGTTATTTTGTTATTTTGTTTTTTTTCTTTTTCTCTGTATCTGAATACTACCTGTCGACATGTATTTGCCATAAATTAGATCAATTGCAGTGTAAGAGGTACCAGTCGAATTACAGTGTCAAATAACATCCACAAAAACTCTTCACAGTCTTTAATCGAATTGATTTAAATCAAAATAAAAAAAAAAAAAAAAAGGTTTCTGCTCTGTTAGCGTTCCATTTTTTTCTAAGTCAAATTTGTTCATAGTTTCAAAAAGTAATAATGTGATTTTGTTAGAAATCTTTTGCTTCATCTTTCTGAAAACTTTCGTATTCCAATTCATCATATTGATTGTCAATTTTGAAGTCAAAGATTATATTTAAAAAGTCAAACGTTCGGTTTATGAGGAAATTCGAAGTTCTTTTTATGTCTGTGTTTCAATTGAGTATTTAGAAAGTTTATAAGATAGATTTGAACCCGACTTCATGAAGAAATTTGGGTCTAAAACGTTCTTAATTTTGAAATTGGGGTTTGAGTGTTCATCGTGTTCTTAAGAAAACTGTTACAGTTATTTACATTGAATTTTTCTGTTTAAATTAAGTTACACATCTCAGGTTAGTCATTTTTGTATTACTTTCCAACTCTAAACTTAATTACATAATTCGTGGTACCTAAGATGGGTCTCTGGTCGAAGTTGGATTTGGAAGGAAGAAGAAGGAATTAAGAATAGCAGATAAAGCATATATAAATATAAGATGGGATAAAATTCAGAAAGATAGAATGGATTGGATGGTTAAGAGGGGTGTCGGGTGAGCGTGAGGTCGAGGGTTCGACCCTCAGCATGGGCTATTTTTTTTTGGGATTTCATTCCTTTAAAGGTAGTCTTTACTTATTCACTTATTATTGTTATTATTATTATTTATTACTTATTAATATTATTATTATTATCATTATTATTATTTTAAGAATTCTAAATATTATGACTTGATTAATAATATTGTTAAGATTGTGATTAGAAAGATAAACATTATAAATACAAATATTATTATGAAATTGATTAAGTTACTAATTAAGATGATTATGATATTATGAGTATAAGTATTATGGTTTAATATATTAATGATAAATTCTTGTTGTTATTATTATTATTATGATTATATTAAGTATGATTAATAAAAAGAATTATGATTATGATTAACATAAGTATCGTTATTAATATTACTTATTATTAAGTATTATGTATTATTATAAAAGTTATTGTTTTCATTATCATTACTAATAAACCTTTCATTTTATTAAAAGTTACTGTTATTATCATTATTATAAGATTTATTATTAAAACTAACATTAACATTATTATTAACAGAATCATTAATAATATTATCGTTATTATTAAAACTAGTATTATCATCCTTATTATATAATCACCACTAGTATTATTTTAGTATTAATATAATTACTATTTTTACAAACAAATAAAATATACATATAATATTTAATATATATAACATAACAAAATTTATATTTATATTTGTATATAAATGAATATATATTAATAATGAAACATATAAGTTACTAACATAAAAATTATATCATTAATAATAATAATATATATTTATATATATAATTGTTTGATTACAAGGATATGTATTAATGAATATACAAATGATATAGGTTCGTGAATCCGAGGCCAACCCTGCATTGTTCAGTTTTATAATATGTATTTTTACTACAAAATACATTATGGTGAGTTTCATCTGCCTTTTTACCCTTTATATTTTTGGGCTGAGAATACATGCGCTGCTTTTATAACTGTTTTACGAAATAGACACAAGTAAATGAAAATACATTATATGGTTAGATTATTAAACTGAATATGCCCCTTTATAGTCTGGTAATCTAAGAATTAGGGAACAGACACCCTAATTGACGCGAATCCTAAAGATAGATCTATCGGGCCCAACAAGTCCCATCCAAAGTACAGGATGCTTTAGTACTTCAAAATTTATATCATGTCCGAAGGAGGATCCCGGAATGATGGGGATATTCTTATATGCATCTAGTTAATGTCGGTTACCAGGTGTTCAATCCATATGAATGATATTTTGTCTCTATGCATGGGACGTATGATTATGAGAAATGGAAATATGAAATCTTGTGGTCTATTAAAATGATGGAAATGATTATTCATGTTAAACTAATGAACTCACCAACCTTTTGGTTGACATTTTAAAGCATGTTTATTCTCAGGTACGAAAGAAATCTTCCGCCGTGCATTTGCTCATTTTAGAGATATTACTTGGAGTCATTCATTACATATTTCAAAAGACATTGCATTCGAGTCGTTGAGTTCATCAAGATTATTATTAAGTCAATTATAGTTGGATATATTATGAAATGGTATGCATACCTGTCAACTTGCGATATAATGAAAGATTATTTTTTTTAAAAACGAATGCAATGTTTGTAAAATGTATCATATAGAGGTCAAGTACCTCGCGATGTAATCAACTATTGTGAATCGTTTATAATCGATATGGACTTCGTCCGGATGGATTAGGACGGGTCCTTTCAGTTAATTTGTTTGTTTCTAACAGATTTTATTTTGTCATATGTTTTCTTCATATGCCACTTGTTGGATTCTGGGAAGTCAAAATCCAAATATGAAATTGAATGAAAATGGTTATTCTGCGGTGAACGGATACGTATATCGGTGGTTGTAAGTAGGATAGTAAATGACTGTTGAATCAGCTTCGACGAATGTACAATGTAACTTATTAAGATGAAATCTAATTATTCATCGGGTATTACCTACCCGTTAAAAAAAAATTTCACCATTAATATTTTGTACAAAAGAACTTTTAATTACAATCTTTATGAAAACATATATACATATATATTTTCTTCAGATGAAATCATGAATTTAATGAGTTAATATGATATTAATCTCATTTGCTTTTTGGTTTGAGCTAGAATAAGAAATCTCTAAAACTTTTTGAAACCACATATTCTTCGCAGAATATCAATGAAGTTATGGATCAAAACTTCATCGTTCATTATTGTTGGTACTCCTTGGTATCTATGGTGCGTATGATGTTGATGTTTGTGGGACAGATTATGATGTCGAGACGTGTGATGCGGATGTTGTTTGTTAGTGGTGATGATGGTATTGTTGATGTTATTGATGGTGGTGCTGATTATGCTGTTGGTGCTGCTGCTAGTGTTTGCAACCTTCGCACCATGTTCTCCAAGCCGTCACGCGAGCGCGAAGTTCGTTAACTTCTGCTAGTACACCGGGATGATTGGCGGTTGGAGTGAGCGAATGAACAAGATTTGTAATATGGGATAGTATATAATCGTGACGAGATACTCTAGAAATGAGAGAGAAAATGGTGTTTCGAATAGGTTCGCCGGTAAGTGCTTCAGGTTCATCGCCAAGAGGGCAAATTGGTGGATGGAATGGATCACCTTCTTCTTGTCTCCAGTGATTTAGTATATTACGAACCCATCCCCCAATTCATCCAGAATAGATGATGGGAAATTGGTTGATCCATTCCGGTGACGCTGCTTTCGGAGCCCGAATGGAAATCTATATCGGCATAACTGTCGGAATCTGAAGAATTCGAACTAGATGCGGAATCCATCTTGTATAATGGGGAAAATGAATTTTTGGTATGGAATAGATTAAAGGAGTTAGATTTAGTACTCTTCAATACATAATTTACATATGTATATATAATACCAAAATCTCGTAAATTACGGAGAATCTTTGAAAAGATATCAGTCAAAGTTCGCAATAACAGATATGCTAAGATAAGAATTCGTCTATACACTATCAATGCAGTAAATACAGTAAAACATGTCTAGACTTATGAATGATAAGCATGTAATTTCCTAAGGATGATAAGCAGATGATTTCCGACTAGAAATGATAAGTAAAACTTTTGACATGTAGACACGGTCGAAGTCCAGACTCATTAATGCATCCTAACAACTACTAGTTAGACACACTAATGCACGACCTGGTTTGCTACGACCACCACTCTGATACCAACTGAAAGGACCCGTCCTAATCCACCTGGACGAAGTCATCAACATTTGGTCCCATTGCGATGATCGGCTCCAAGTAATGTCCTTATATTGAGCAAATGCACAGCGGAAGACTTAATTCGTACCTGAGAATAAACATGCATTAAAGTGTTAACCAAAAGGTTGGTGAGTTCATAGGTTTATCATAACAACTATTTCAATATGTTAATAGACCACAAGATTTCATAATCATAAACATAATACACTCGCAAGTGTATGTAAAGTATTCTAAGTGGTTGAGCACTTGGTAACCATATTTAACATTTAATCAACGTCACATATTCCCTTTATTATGAAATCTCACTACACCGTACCAAGTGTAGTCACCAAAACGAAGTACTGTGCAACCGTTGAATACTGGTCGTCCAGTCCGGTCGGGGTTGTCAGGCCCGATAGATCTATCAACAGGATTCGCGTTTACAATACCCATGTAAATAATAGTTACCAAGCTATATGGAAATATGCCAGTGGTACAACTCAACGTAGAATATATTTTTAAGTACTTTTGTCTATTTTGTAAACATTTATAAAAGCAGCGCATGTATTCTCAGCCCAAAAATATATATTGAAAAAGCAATTAAAAAGGGAGCAAATGAAACTCACTTTTGCCTTGAAGGTATTTAATTCGACTTGGTCTCCGATAGATATCACGAACCTAACCATATATATAATATATTAACATATTTTCTTTTTAAGTAATCGTTACATATATATATACTTTTAATATTTTTCTTAGTCCGTAGTTAGCAGTCCGATGTTAGTGGTCCACAATTAGTTGCTTAAATAAAATAAATAAAGACCCCATCGTATTCGTATTGATCAGAATTAATCTCGACCCATGGTACCATGTTGTCAAATGACGTGTTGCGTACATAAAGTACCGTGTTGTCAAATGACGTGCTGCGTACAATCATGAGGTCTTATGATTAATCTTCTCGTGTTGTTTGCGGGTGGTCCTGAAATATATAAAATCAAATCATAAGTAATTATATATAAAATATCATATTAATTAGAAAAGATATGATTAATTTACTCTTTCTCCAAATATTTTCGTAGCTAAACTAGCTTCGGATACCCAATCTTGTTTTAGTCGTAGTTTCTTCATTACAACTCCGTTTTTGTTGGTTCAACTTGCCACTTCCTTGGATCGAGTCAAATTTTAAGAATATGAACTGAAAATACCTTAGTTTGTATTCGAAATTATAGGATATAGGTCAAACTTTGGTGAAACTTATGAAAGTGATCATTTTCCATCATAAAAACAACATTTAATGATCATTTTTCTAAAAATAATTACACTTTGAGTTAAACCATGAAATTTTTATGTGTTAACATATTCATAAGAAATATCATTTTTTAAAACATGAACTTCTAATTCAAATTTCAAGATGGTTTTTAATTATCCAACCCAAAACAGCCCCCGGTTGCACTCCGACGACGTAGATTCGGTTTTTAAGATGTTCTTTGTAAAACCAAGTTATATCTTGTTAGGTTAGCATATCATTATGATATATTACAAGTCTTGAAGTGTTTTAAAAGTCAAGTTAGAAGGATCTATTTAGTTTGTGAACAAGTTTGAAATCATTCAAACTATGTTCTTGTTGTTAAAATTTTATACCACAAAATAAGATAGCTATATGAATATGAATTGAATAAGATTATGAACAAGGTTACTACCTCAAGTTACTTAGAAAAAGTTACTGCAAAAGATAAGAAATAATCATGGAATCAAAGAGTGGTGGAGTTAGATCAAAAGGTTGGAAGTGAACTTCTTTAAATGGGTGGTTATTTTGATATGTTCTTGAAAGAGTTTTCTTATGGTGTTTAAGGCTTGTAATTGAAGCTAAATGATGGGGAAAATGCTTGGAGATGATCAAGTATGAACTTAGGAGTATTTTGAGAGAGAAATGAGGGTGTAGGTATGAGAAAATGGAGTGAAGAAATGGTGTTCATTTATAAAAACGTTTTTAGTTTATAAAGAAAGAAAAAGATTCCTAATTTTGTTTTCTTACTAATAATTCATACTAATTGACAAATTCTAGTTACCTCATATCTAGGGCAGTAATAATGTTGATTAGGATGTTGATTTGATGTGTATATACCAATAGTAAATACGTATAGAAGCTGGGTATGATACGGGTACATATACCCTAGATATACGTATAGAAATCTTGAGGAAACGGAACGAGAATTCAAATATAGCTATCTTTTGTGAATATACTTATATTGTTTTATGTATTTAAGTCCTTAAAAAGTGATTAAATACATTATATATACGATACATATATAAGCATTATAGATTATAAGTATATATATCAAAGAATGTTACGTATAGTTATCGTTTTGAAAACTTAAGTTAGTAGTTTCAAAATATACTAATAACTCATTGTCATTAGTACACAATGAGATGTTAAACCATCCTTAGATCATGTTAAATATATATAAATACATATATATACACAAACGTATAATTATCGTATGTTATATAGTTCGTGATATCATCGGTCATATTGGACGGTCAAACGTTGTGTAAAACTCTTTTCAAAAACACAAATCTCAACAATTTGGATTGCTTATCATGTTAGTATGGTTTAATTTATGTAAATATTAATCTCATAAGTATAATTTGGTCGGAAAATTCCGGGTCATTACAGTACCTACCCGTTAAAGAAATTTCATCCCCGAAATTTGATAGAGGTTTTTATGGATAACAATAAGAAGGTTTTCATGACAAATATAAGGTGATAATGGAGTTTTATCATCATTGAGTAATGTAGCTAAAATGATTCGATTATGCGAAGAATATAAATGAGACTATCGTAAAAGAGTGAGATGAGTAAAATATATTCGTCTTAACCGATGACGTAGTTATGATTGATTTCCGAGATTTAAGGGATTTAAAGAGAATCTTACGTAATAAGATTTGGTTCTTTGGTGATTAAGGAAATCAGGATCTTCTTTGATTATATGCAATAATCTGTTTCGATTGCTCTGTCGGATATTTCACTATAAATTCACCCCTTCGTTTCCTTATTTTCCACGACTCACACCTTCTATTCTTTCTCCCTTGATTCTTATTTTAAAGCATTCATCAATATGCTCCATCCAGTCCTGATTCTTGATATTCTCCTAACTTTTATATCTGTCATTCTTCTTTTTCATCTACCACCAGAAGAATCTATTTACTTCTACTATACTCTTGTGTTTATAGTGTTTCTAATTCTCCCGTGTCTCTATATTGCTATCTGCATCGATATACACGGTTTGTAATTTCGGGGTTATTATCGAAGTTTATATTCTTCATTATTTTTCGGAGCTTCATGCTTTCGTTTTCTCTTCCCGACTTCGAGTCAAGCGAGTAATGGTCCGGAATTCATAGATATGAAATTCAGAATGAACATAGCTAATGCTCTAAGAAGAAAATGGTAATAGAACGATTTTGATTTGTTAAATTACCAGAATACCCTGGAGAGGACCGAGTCATCCAGAAAAATATTCTCTTGATATGTTTAGAGATTAGATAGAATGTAAGAGTCATGTAAATGGCACATGATGACGGTTGAATCATCATGCTTCATTAGAAACTCAGCATGACTTACTGTAATATAATGACGTTGATCAAGTGTCATTATATTATACTAATCCATGCTTCAGTTCCCAACACTACTTCAAAACATTCATATTTTAAACTCGAAGGTTTCAGAATTTAGAAACTAACACAGTTTCTTTTATGTTGCAGATATTACGGAGAGATAAATGATCTCAGATAAGAATAGTTGTGAAAATATCGCCAGAAATATGGAGGATATTTATAATAGAACATACGAGAATATCTTAGAATTTCTAATATCAATGGATGATGAAGAAGATTTGTCTGTGAAGGTTTAGAATGAGAAATAAGATGTTTGCTAACGATTTCAGCAGGCACAGAATCATTTGGATTCTTTGAAGGCAAACTCATTCTTTGTGATTTGTCCACGGCTTTCTTCATAGTTTCACATAATCCGCTTTTCGGTACTAAATTTTCTATCAAGCGTTCCTAACACTCCTTTCTTTATCATCAAACTTTTGGCCATTAAGATCATCTACAACATGCTGCTTCATCAGCATTTTCAAAGTTAACTGATCTGGGTCATCGGTTATCAAACCGAGGTAGTTTCAGGAGAATTGTGTTTTTAGAATGATTAATCGCTGATGGTAATATTATGGAATATAAAAGGTTCCCCAATAACAATAAAGAGTACGCATATATATCACGGTTATAATAAAGTTGTTTCGGATGAAAAGTCGGAGTTGACTTGCTGGAGCTGTGACAAAATTAGCTACTTTGGAAAAGGATTGCAAAAGGATCTTCGGTAATAACAATGTCAAAGGAACTAGAACAGATACGTGTCAAACGTTTACTCAGTTTCCGAGGGTTTTTCAGGTGCATAACTATATGCATCAATCTTTTCTTCCGTAGATGAAGTGCGGTTGGTTTATCCTCTCGATTGAGGTGTTTTTAAGAATCATGATAGATTTGAACGCTGATTGTAATCGTCGAGATACAATGAGGTTTAAGATGAAATCAAGTGGCAATCTTGAAGAAATGTTTAGTTTCATATGTTATTTTCAATATTTTAATTCATTTTAATTGTCCAATGTCATTAGTCCACAGTCGATAGTCCACAGTAACAGTCCAATAATTCATATATAGTTTAATATATAATATACGAATTAATTAATACGTGTCGTGACCCGTATACCTCTCAGACTCGATCATAACTCAAACTATATATATTATTGTAGAATCAACCTCAACCCTGTATAGAGAACTCGATCATTACTGCATATAGAGTGTCTATGGTGATTCCAAATAATATATATAGATGCGTCGATATGATATGTCAAAACATTGTATACGTGTCCCGATATTTAAAGTGCGTAAAATAATTACAGAAATTAAATGACGATAAATAAAAGTGCGATAATTAAATTGCGATAAATAAACTGCAATAAATAAAATGTAATCAGTTAGCTAGGAACAGTTAGCTGGAATAGTTAGCGTGGATTCTTAACAAAATTTTTCATAGTTAATTTGTTTGTTTCTAACAGATTTTATTTTGTCATATGTTTTCTTCATATGCCACTTGTTGGATTCTGGGAAGTCAAAATCCAAATATGAAATTGAATGAAAATGGTTATTCTGCGGTGAACGGATACGTATATCGGTGGTTGTAAGTAGGATAGTAAATGACTGTTGAATCAGCTTCGACGAATGTATAATGTAACTTATTAAGATGAAATCTAATTATTCATCGGGTATTACCTACCCGTTAAAAAAAAATTTCACCATTAATATTTTGTACAAAAGAACTTTTAATTACAATCTTTATGAAAACATATATACATATATATTTTCTTCAGATGAAATCATGAATTTAATGAGTTAATATGATATTAATCTCATTTGCTTTTTGGTTTGAGCTAGAATAAGAAATCTCTAAAACTTTTTGAAACCACATATTCTTCGCAGAATATCAATGAAGTTATGGATCAAAACTTCATCGTTCATTATTGTTGGTACTCCTTGGTATCTATGGTGCGTATGATGTTGATGTTTGTGGGACAGATTATGATGTCGAGACGTGTGATGCGGATGTTGTTTGTTAGTGGTGATGATGGTATTGTTGATGTTATTGATGGTGGTGCTGATTATGCCGTTGGTGCTGCTGCTGGTGTTTGCAACCTTCGCACCATGTTCTCCAAGCCGTCACGCGAGCGCGAAGTTCATTAACTTCTGCTAGTACACCGGGATGATTGGTGGTTGGAGTGAGCGAATGAACAAGATTTGTAATATGGGATAGTATATAATCGTGACGAGATACTCTAGAAATGAGAGAGAAAATGGTGTTTCAAATAGGTTCGCTGGTAAGTGCTTCAGGTTCATCGCCAAGAGGGCAAATTGGTGGATGGAATGGATCACCTTCTTCTTGTCTCCAGTGATTTAGTATATTACGAACCCATCCCCAATTCATCCAGAATAGATGATGGGAAATTGGTTGATCCATTCCGGTGATGCTGCTTTCGGAGCCCGAATGGAAATCTATATCGGCATAACTGTCGGAATCTGAAGAATTCGAACTAGATGCGGAATCCATCTTGTATAATGGGGAAAATGAATTTTTGGTATGGAATAGATTAAAGGAGTTAGATTTAGTACTCTTCAATACATAATTTACATATGTATATATAATACCAAAATCTCGTAAATTACGGAGAATCTTTGAAAAGATATCAGTCAAAGTTTGCAATAACTGATATGCTAAGATAAGAATTCGTCTATACACTATCAATGCAGTAAATACAGTAAAACGTGTCTAGACTTATGAATGATAAGCAGGTAATTTCCTAAGGATGATAAGCAGATGATTTCCGACTAGAAATGATAAGTAAAACTTTTGACATGTAGACACGGTCGAAGTCCAGACTCATTAATGCATCCTAACAACTACTAGTTAGACACACTAATGCACGACCTGGTTTTCTACGACCACAGCTCTGATACCAACTGAAAGGACCCGTCCTAATCCACCTGGACGAAGTCATCAACATTTGGTCCCATTGCGATGATCGGCTCCAAGTAATGTCCTTATATTGAGCAAATGCACAGCGGAAAACTTAATTCGTACCTGAGAATAAACATGCTTTAAAGTGTCAACCAAAAGGTTGGTGAGTTCATAGGTTTATCATAACAACCATTTCAATATGTTAATAGACCACAAGATTTCATAATCATAAACATAATACACTCGCAAGTGTATGTAAAGCATTCTAAGTGGTTGAGCACTTGGTAACCATACTTAACATTTAATCAACGTCGCATATTCCCTTTATTATAAAATCTCACTACACCGTACCAAGTGTAGTCACCAAAATGAAGTACTGTGCAACCGTTGAATACTGGTCGTCCAGTCCGGTCGGGGTTGTCAGGCCCGATAGATCTATCAACAGAATTCGCGTTTACAATACCCATGTAAATAATAGTTACCAAGCTATAGGGAAATATGCCAGGGGTACAACTCAACGTAGAATATATTTTTAAGTACTTGTGTCTATTTTGTAAACATTTATAAAAGCAGCGCATGTATTCTCAGCCCAAAAATATATATCGCAAAAGCAATTAAAAAGGGAGCAAATGAAACTCACTTTTGCCTTGAAGGTATTTAATTCGACTTGGTCTCCGATAAATATCACGAACCTAACCATATATATAATATATCAACATATTTTCTTTTTAAGTAATCGTTACATATATATATATACTTTTAATACTTTTAATATTTTTCTTAGTCCGTAGTTAGCAGTCCGATGTTAGTGGTCCACAATTAGTTGCTTAAATAAAATAAATAAAGACCCCATCGTATTCGTATTGATCAGAATTAATCTCGACCCATGGTACCATGTTGTCAAATGACGTGTTGCGTACATAAAGTACCGTGTTGTCAAATGACGTGTTGCGTACAATCATGAGGTCTTATGATTAATCTTCTCGTGTTGTTTGCGGGTGGTCCTGAAATATATAAAATCAAATCATAAGTAATTATATATAAAATATCATATTAATTAGAAAAGATATGATTAATTTACTCTTTCTCCAAATATTTTCGTAGCTAAACTAGCTTCGGATACCCAATCTTGTTTTAGTCGTAGTTTCTTCATTACAACTCCGTTTTTGTTGGTTCAACTTGACACTTCCTTGGATCGAGTCAAATTTTAAGAATATGAACTGAAAATACCTTAGTTTGTATTCAAAATTATAGGTTATAGGTCAAACTTTGGTGAAACTTATGAAAGTGATCATTTTCCATCATAAAAACAACATTTAATGATCATTTTTCTAAAAATAATTACACTTTGAGTTAAACCATGAAATTTTTATGTGTTAACATATTCATAAGAAATATCATTTTTTCAAAACATGAACTTCTAATTCAAAGTTCAAGATGGTTTTTAATTATCCAACCCAAGACAGCCCCCGGTTGCACTCCGACGACGTAGATTCAGTTTTTAAGATGTTCTTTGTAAAACCAAGTTATATCTTGTTAGGTTAGCATATCATTATGATATATTACAAGTCTTGAAGTGTTTTAAAAGTCAAGTTAGAAGGATCTATTTAGTTTGCGAACAAGTTTGAAATCATTCAAACTATGTTCTTGTTGTTAAAATTTTATACCACAAAATAAGATAGCTATATGAATATGAATTGAATAAGATTATGAACAAGGTTACTACCTCAAGTTACTTGGAAAAAGTTACTGCAAAAGATAAGAAATAATCTTGGAATCAAAGAGTGGTGGAGTTAGATCAAAAGGTTGGAAGTGAACTTCTTCAAATGGGTGGTTATTTTGATATGTTCTTGAAAGAGTTTTCTTATGGTGTTTAAGGCTTGTAATTGAAGCTAAATGATGGAGAAAATGCTTGGAGATGATCAAGTATGAAGTTAGGAGTATTTTGAGAGAGAAATAAGGGTGTAGGTATGAGAAAATGGAGTGAAGAAATGGTGTTCATTTATAAAAACGTTTTTAGTTTATAAAGAAAGAAAAGGATTCCTAATTTTGTTTTCTTACTAATAATTCGTACTACTTGACAAATTATAGTTACCTCATATCTAGGGCAGTAATAATGTTGATTAGGATGTTGATTTGATCTGTATATACCAATAGTAAATACGTATAGAAGCTGGGTATGATACGGGTACATATACCCTAGATATACGTATAGAAATCTTGAGGAAACGGAACGAGAATTCAAATATAGCTCTCTTTTGTGAATATACTTATATTGTTTTATGTATTTAAGTCCTTAAAAAGTGATTAAATACATTATATATACGATACATGTATAAGCATTATAGATTATAAGTATATATATCAAAGAATGTTACGTATAGTTATCGTTTTGAAAACTTAAGTTAGTAGTTTCAGAATATACTAATAACTCATTGTCATTAGTACACAATGAGATGTTAAACCATCCTTAGATCATGTTAAATATATATAAATACATATATATACACAAACGTATAATTATCGTATGTTATATAGTTCGTGATATAATCGGTCATATTGGACGGTCAAACGTTGTGTAAAACTCTTTTCAAAAACACAATTCTCAACAATTTGGATTGCTTATCATGTTAGTATGGTTTAATTTATGTAAATATTAATCTCATAAGTATAATTTGGTCGGAAAATTCCGGGTCATTACAGTTGTTGTTGTAGTTGTTGCTTGATTGGGGGGCTTCCCATTTTCTTTTGTTGCCACCCGATTTATCCTCGGCCTTAGGTGCCGGAACTACGATTTCGTCAAGCGTTTCGATCAATTGGCGGGCCATGTTTAAGGCTTGTTGTAGGTTAGCGGGTGATGATGTAGCGTGAGGGTACGAAATAGTATTATTTTTAATACAAAATACTACAAAATATGACACAAGTTTTATTAATTTACGGATGGGATATACCTAAACCTTGCTACAACACTATAGGCAGTGTACCTAATCGTAGAGTAGTGTAGTTTTTAGTAAGTCCGGTTCGTTCCACAGGGAGCTGGTGATACTTACTATATTTTTAACTATATTTATACAAAATATATATAATTATATAAGTAGTAATATTATTATAAAAGGGGGGTTTTACTGTTTAATGACCGGTTTGTCGATTCTATATTTTAAGCGTAAAGATAAATGACGATAATTAAAGTGCGTAAAATAATGACAATAAATAAAATGACAGTAAATAAAATTGCGAGTAATAAAATGACAGTAAATAAAGATACGATGAGAAATATAATAAAAGGATTATGCTTATTTAAACTTTCGTAATCATGATGTTTGACGTTTTGATTTTAATTAATTGTTACTCGGGTTAATTGTCCTTTGTTCTGGTTTATTTGATACCTATCTGGTTTTTGTCCATAATAGTCCATCGGTCATAAATATAAAGTGCGAGTGTCCTCGTCAAATTACCCTTATACCCGAAGTCAAATATTCCAACTAATTAAGGATTTAAACTGTGACGCAGTTATCACTTCTGTCAACAATTACACCAGTTATCACTATATGTAATCCACCCCTGTTTTGATTAGATATGAATATTAATTTACCCACTTGATCAGTTTGAATAATCAATTACCCAACCCGAATAATTAATTAAATGATTATAATAGGACAACGTCACTAAATAGGAGAACCATAATCATTATTAATTATTAGGTTAATTAATTTGAAGATAGGTTCGACAGACTCCAATGAGTTGTCACTTAATTAGACAATACCCCCCATCTATTAATAGTCAATAGTCCAATTTTCACAAGTGTCGGTCTTTTGCCCAAACCTTAATTATGGTACAAAGTTCAATAACCCCGTCTTAATATTTTAGCCCAACATCACGATTACTTCGGCTCAAATAAGCATAATAATAACTTAGTTACGAGACATTAATTTAAAAAGGAAGAACATAACTTACAGTGATTATTAATCGTGTAGCGTTACACTGACAGAGTTTCGACTTTAAAACCCGTAAAATATTTCTTACAATAACCCAATTATTATTAAACTTAAATTAAACTTAATATTATAAATATAAATATATATATTCTTACAGAGGGAAAGAAAGAAAAATGAAGTGAAGGTGTTCTTTTTCATTACTACGTGAATTCCATTTTATAGGCAAATGTTGATTTGAAATTTTCACTTATGACCCCTTAACTATGCTCAATTAACAACTTTTTATTATTTATTATTATTCTTATTATGAATTATTTAAATATTATATTATATTCTTGTGCATAGTTGACTTATACTTTCAGCTCCGTTGTGTCGAGCGTTGATAGTTGGCTCGGGTACCGGTTTCGGATTTTCGAACGTCCTTTCGTATAATTTAATATCTTGTACTTTGCGTTTTGTAACTTGTACTCTTGTCATCTTTAGACGTTTCTCATCAATAAATTGAACCTTTTGAATTGTATCTTGTACATTTGAGCTTTTTGGACGTTTTGGTCTTTCAAATCTTCGTTTTTGTCTTTAAATCTTCATTTTCGAGCGATTTGCGTCTTTCGTCTTCGCACTTATTTATTTAACTATTACAACTAAAAATAAGGAAATTACATTTAAAAACTTTACATATTGGAACGATATTGCTACTAAATATATGTTCATTTGGAGCACTATCAAATATCCCCACACTTGAGCGTTGCTTGTCCTCAAGCAATACAGAACTTGAAATAAAAACATACATGAATCACTTTTTTATTCATCACATTTTGTACATCAGTGATTTTGATATAGCGGTATAAACAATGACAGTAATGATGGTTAAAGGTGGGTGTGTCATCCACAGTTGCCTCGGGTTTAGGTCAACGACACTTGCAATCAAATAGCCGATTTACTTTCGGTTTCCAAAGCAAAGTGCACATTTGAAAGGTGGTTTACAGTCCCACATGACTATGAAAATGTAGATCCTTAAGGAAATTGGATCTTTATGAAAACATTTGATCTTTTTGAAAATTTAATCTAGCTTTTACCCTAGATAAGTTTTCCGGAATAACCCTTCACCGGTGTTTGCAAAATATTTTTGTGGGTTGTGTGGGTTTCAGATTTGAAAATTTTAGCTCAACACTTGTGGTTTTGTGTTACCCACTTGCTAACCTTGTATTAGGAAAGCAACACGTCCAGTTTACTTGTCCCGTATATTACCTTTCGGCAAACTACCGTCCGGTTGTAAAGGAAAGCGATGAACAAGAAACTGTTAAGGCAATGTCTAATGACAAGCATATGATTATGGTCTTAAAATGTGTCGGATGCTAGTACTATCCTTTGTAGGAGCAATAGTAAAGATCATCCTATGATTTTTCGGTCTGGCACAAGGTCCTGTCTCCGACCATGCTATGCAACCACCGTTCTTACGGTTGACACCCGATTTGGTTCAGGTGACCTAATGAATTTTAATGAATTCTCAGGATTTTACGTTCAATGGTAATGAACGTATTGAAAATAGGTTTTCAGAAAACAAATCGGTTTTATTTTTGATCAAAATATTTTCTCGTTCAAGCTCGAGTTTAGATATCATTGAATTCCATGAGTTTGTAATTCTCAATCTTTAAGGTCAATCTCAAGGATTGAGTAATATCAGTCTTAAAAGCTGATTTTTAATCTTTAAGGAGATTATCCTTTCTGGGGATTTGATTCATTAGTCTTATCAAGCTAATTTGCACGGTGCTCCCCCCCATTATGCGAGATAAATCCTTCTCATGGTTAGGATAAATCTGACCACATGGCGACCCTGTTTGATGCTGAGGTCCGTGGATTTCCTGCTGATTTTAGAGATGACTTTTCTAGATTTTTCGTCAACCTACCGCTGGTCTGGACGACAACTTCTTGACCTAAATCAAGAAGCGCGTGTCTTTTTCGGAAGACTTTACTTCCTTTTAATGATGGAATTGATTCATCGTGTAGATCCATCTTTCTTTAAAATATATTACAGTAAACCGGGTAAAACTGATTAGTATCGTCCAAAGCAAAAGTACCTGCAATAACTTTACAGAAACATGTGATAGATAGTTTCTAATTGAATAACTTGGTACATTCTCCCCACACTTAGTTTCTTTCTTTGCCTTTTTATTCTCCTTTATTCCATTTTAAATGAATTCAAGCGTTTTAGGTTGTTTCTCAATTTATGCCCTTTCCGAGGTAACGATAATTTCGGTATTAACACCTAGTTTTCACCGTTCATAAATATGTATAAACATAATTTTGACTTCATTTAATTGAAAATTTTTCAAATTTTCACAAAATTTGGCAAATAAACCAAGTGCAAACCCGAAAGAATTTATAACCCTTCCCCACACTTGAGATCTTGCAATGCCCTCATTTGCAAGAAATCAGTAAAAATTTAAATTCATGAGGGTGATTAGTGTATAAAAATGATTAAAAATACCGAGTTTGCAAACATATTGTTGTTATTTCACATTTGATATTTTGTTTCTTGTCGTCAAAATTAGTACCTTTTTCTGAACTTAATGACAGTCTTTGAAAGTGCGTTATTTTACCCTGTTTTGTATATAACATAAAATACAAACATACATAATTTTGAAGTTGGGTATATTACCCCACGTTCAAAAATTTATAAAATCTAATATTTTTTTTTTGGCATACTTTAAATCAATTAAATTAAAAATAATGATAACAAAATTTCTCGTCCCGCCCTCGGTTAAAGTAATTTCGGTTCAACTACCTAATCTTCAACTCACGACGAATTTTAGAAATCATTTTTTTACTTAATGAAATAAAGTAAATTTTGTTTTTAAATTCACACAAAACTTAAATTTAAAAAGCATATTAATTTCATATAAAACCTACAAAATAAAAAAAAATCAGAATGGGGGAAGAAAACTAGTTCTTTAGTGTCTGCTAGCGGAAAAGACCAATCGAATTCCATTCTTGGAACTACACGAGAACAGAACAACTAACTCCAAACAGCATTTTCTTTTTAGAATATTTGAATCTCCTCACACTTAGGTAGATGTGGTGTCGAAATTGTGATTAACTTCATCGTCAATTTCTCTTGGACCATAATCAACTTGCATATCTGTGACTTTTGCTTTAAGCCAGTGACCAGCTTTTTCCTTAATATCCACAAATTCAACTAGCTTCGCCTTTTCTTTAAGCGACAGATTGGATACTAACCGGTTATATAACTTAAAGTTTCCCTTACTTTTAGCATCAATAACCCGTTTAAAAAGTTTCTTCATTGAACTGTTAATAACGGGGTTATTTAATTTCGTATCAACAACGGGGTTCTTTGTTATCATTTCATCATTAGGTGTTACTTCATCTTCCCCACACTTAGGCGTTTTATTATTGTTAAGCACTACCGTTGGAGTTGGTAAAACAACATGGTTCTTACCAATCGTTTTTATTGGTTCAACGGTTTTGGTTTGTGGATATTTAGACTTTCGAATCATAAAGGTGATCGATTTCTCATCATTACTAAGTGTCATTCTACCCTTTCTTACATCAAATAACGCCCCGGTGGACGCTAAGAATGGTCGACCTAAAATTAGAGGAATGTTTGGGTCCTCTTCTATGTCAATGACAATGAATTCGACTAGAAAGGTTAAATTGCCTACTTGAATGGGTAGGTTGTTAGCAATTCCAACTGGGTGCTTAATGGTTTGATCAAGGAGTCGAACACTCATATCCGTTGGAGTTAACTCACCTACACTTAATCTCTTATATAATGAAAGAGGCATAACACTCACACTTGAACCTAAATCTGCTAGTGCATCATACATGACACAGTCACTAAGTAGACAAGGAACAATAAATTCACCCGGATCACCTACCCTAGGTGGAGGATTTGGTGGAACTGTCTTCACCGGGTTTACTTCTACTGTTTTTGTTTCTTGCACTTTTTTATTCTTCTTCTTCTTCTTTCCAGAGGTATCACAAATTTTATTACCTATTACTTGCTCATACTAAACTCCTTTTCTTGGAAACGGGATGGGTGGTCTGTATGGTGCCACCACTGGCTTTACATACTCGGGTGGTGGTGGTGGTGTAACTTCTTCATTGTTACTTACATCTAAAACTTTCCCATCTTCTGGTATTGGTTTTTCAGAATTTGTTGATATCATGTTAACATTTTCATTCCGAGGATTTACTTCATTATTACTCGGTAGCTTTCCTTGTTTCCTTTCACTCATCAATCTAACAAGAGTACCTACTTGTTTTTCTAGATTCAAAATAGAAGCTTGTTGAGTTCTAAATGACTGATCAAACCTCTCATTCATTTGAGTTTGAGTTTCAATAAATTGTGTTTGAGATTCAACTAGCTTAAATACCACTTCTTCCAGATTTGACTTTTTCTCTTCGGTTTGTTGTGGTGGTTTATACAAGCCAGGTCTTTGTTGATTGAAAGTGTTGTTTTGAGTTGGTTGGTTATTCGTACCTTGTTGGTTGTACGAGTTATTGTTGGTTCCATTTGGATTGTAAAGAATGTTTTGATTTCGATTGAAGTTTGGCCTTGGCGGTTGATAATTATTCTGATAACTATTTTCCAGCCTTTGGTTCATGTAGACAACATTCTCACGTTGTTCCATCGTTTGTTCAATGTGACAGTCTTTCATTAAGTGTGGTCCACCGCATTGCTCACAACTAATTCGTATTGCGTGAATATCTTTATTCATCTTTTCCATTCGTCTCTCGAAAGCATCTATTTTTGCGGAAACGGAATCAACGTTATGGCTAGAATCGGCTCTAGCCGCTTTAGATGAACGATATATATCTTTCTCTTGGTGCCACTCATGAGAGTGGGAGGCTGTGTTATCAATAATTTTGTAAGCTTCAGTTGCGGTTTTCTTCATAATGGAACCACCAGCTGTTATGTCGATGTCTTTTCGTGTAGCAACGTTGACACCTTGGTAGAATATTTGTACTATTTGATAAGTGTCTAAACCGTGTTGAGGACATCCTCTCAACAACTTTTCCAAATCTTGTCCACGCCTCATATAGAGTTTCATTTGACTTTTGTGTGAACGTAACAATTTCTCCTTGAAGTCTCACGGCTTTAGATGCCGGAAAGAATTTTTGAAGAAATTTCTCAACTAAAACATCCCATGTGTCAATCGTTCCTTCAGGTAATGATTCTAACCAATCTTTGGCTTCTCCCTTTAAAGTCCATGGAAACAACATGAGATAGATCTGTTCATCCTCAACTTCTCGGATTTTGAATAGTGTACAGATCCTATTAAACGTACGAAGATGTTCGTTTGGATCTTCCTTCGGCGCACCACTATATTGGCACTGATTAGTTACCATGTGTAGGATTTGTCCTTTGATTTCATAATCTGGCGCATTAATGTCTGGCTTAATAATGGCGTGACCTTGGCCCGTGCGTGTGGCTCTCATTCGGTCTTCCATACTTAGAGGTTCCGTTACTTCCATAATTGAATTTGTTGAATACGAATCACTAGAAGATTCTGATTTAACGGTTTGTGGTTCAGGAGGAATGATTAGTGGTTCTGGATCTTGGAATTATCCCTGAATATTCTCCGGATTCTCAATTGTGAGAGCCTTTATATTTAGGGTTTAAAAATTGGATTATCGGAAATTTGAGTTGGAGTACTTGGTCGACTAGATGATGATTCTAAAGAAAAATCAACGGCGATAATATTGGCTAGATGTCTTGATCGAGTTACAGGTAGTGAATGTATGAAAGGTGGTGAACGTTTTGCTCGGTGCATTCACTGAATATCCTATTAGTTTTTAAAAGGAAAGAAAAATTATATAAGTTATCCAATTAATAGACTTTTCTGATTTTGCCCACGTTTCGAATAGCCAAAAGATGCAGCAGAGGGGCAGGATTCGTTTGGTCTCAATATAATTGAGTACTGTTTGGCTCCAATAACCCGGTCCACGTACAAATCCAACTATTACTACGAACCAGAAAATTTTGATATCTATCAATTTAACCACTTAAAATAAATTTTCGTAATTTTAAGAAATTTAGATAAGAAGTAGAATAAAAATCTATGTCCTAAAACTAGAATAGCGAGAAATAAGAAAGAAAAAGATTGCGCGTCGAAAAAGGTCGAAAAATAAAAGGTCGAAAAATAGGCGTCGAAAAATAAAAATAAGAAAGTAGCGCGAAAAACGGCGTCGCAAAATTCTAAAGCACCTAAAACTTAGTCTAAGGAATAAGCACTTAAGGGATTTTACGGCAAAGCCTAAAAATTCTAGAAGTAAAAATAACTATGGCAAAACTAAACTTAATACTAAAAATTGTAACTAGAGTCTAAAAATCTAAAGGTAATAAAACTTAAAAAAAAAAAAAAATTATTATTTATTATTTTAAAAAAAAAAAAAATTTTTAAAATTTTTTTTTTTTAAAAAAAACGAATTTTTTTTTACAAATGTTTTTTTTTTTTTTTAAAACAAATTTTTTTTTCTTAAAAAAAAAACGTTTTTTTTTTTTATTTTTTTTATATTTTTTTAAAAAAAACGAAATTTTTTTTTCTTAAAAAAACGAATTTTTTTTTTTTTAAAAAAACTATTTTTTTTTACAAATTAATAATTTTTTTATAATTATAATTTTTTTTCAAAACTTTTTTTTTAATTCATTTACTATTCATGAATAGTAAATGAAAATAAATTAATTAATTTACTATTCACATGAAAGCGACATGATAGAAATTATTAATTATAAGTTACATAATATACCCCTGAAGTATTTAATAAATACGACTTTTTAAAACTTTACGTATCAAATTTTGATTCTAAAATATTATTATATTATTATATTCTATTTCAATATTATTATATTATTATATTCTATTTCAATATTATTATATTATTATATTTTATTTCAATATTATTATAATTAAAAATATAGCGTTTTAGCGCTCCCCGGCAGCGGCGCCAAAAACTTGATGATGTAGCGTGAGGGTACGAAATAGTATTGTTTTTAATACAAAATACTACAAAATATGACACAAGTTTTATTAATTTACGGATGGGATATACCTAAACCTTGCTACAACACTATAGGCAGTGTACCTAATCGTAGAGTAGTGTAGTTTTTAGTAAGTCCGGTTCGTTCCACAGGGAGCTGGTGATACTTACTATATTTTTAACTATATTTATGCAAAATATATATAATTATATAAGTAGTAATATTATTATAAAAGGGGTGTTTTACCGTTTAATGACCGGTTTGTCGATTATATATTTTAAGCGTAAAGATAAATGACGATAATTAAAGTGCGTAAAATAATGACAATAAATAAAATGACAGTAAATAAAATTGCGAGTAATAAAATGACAGTAAATAAAGATACGATGAGAAATATAATAAAAGGATTATGCTTATTTAAACTTTCGTAATCATGATGTTTGACGTTTTGATTTTAATTAATTGTTACTTGGGTTAATTGTCCTTTGTTCTGGTTTATTTGATACCTATCTGGTTTTTGTCCATAATAGTCCATCGGTCATAAATATAAAGTGCGAGTGTCCTCGTCAAATTACCCTTATACCCGAAGTCAAATATTCCAACTAATTAAGGATTTAAACTGTGACGCAGTTATCACTTCTGTCAACAATTACACCAGTTATCACTGTATGTAATCCACCCCTGTTTTGATTAGATATGAATATTAATTTACCCACTTGATCAGTTTGAATAATCAATTACCCAACCCGAATAATTAATTAAATGATTATAATAGGACAACGTCACTAAATAGGAGAACCATAATCATTATTAATTATTAGGTTAATTAATTTGAAGATAGGTTCGACAGACTCCAATGAGTTGTCACTCAATTAGACAATACCCCCCATCTATTAATAGTCAATAGTCCAATTTTCACAAGTGTCGGTCTTTTGCCCAAACCTTAATTATGGTACAAAGTTCAATAACCCCGTCTTAATATTTTAGCCCAACATCACGATTACTTCGGCTCAAATAAGCATAATAATAACTTAGTTACGAGACATTAATTTAAAAAGGAAGAACATAACTTACAGTGATTATTAATCGTGTAGCGTTACACGGACAGAGTTTCGACTTTAAAACCCGTAAAATATTTCTTACAATAACCCAATTATTATTAAACTTAAATTAAACTTAATATTATAAATATAAATATATATATTCTTACAGAGGGAAAGAAAGAAAAATGAAGTGAAGGTGTTCTTTTTCATTACTACGTGAATTCCATTTTATAGGCAAATGTTGATTTGAAATTTTCACTTATGACCCCTTAACTATGCTCAATTAACAACTTTTTATTATTTATTATTATTCTTATTATGAATTACTTAAATATTATATTATATTCTTTTGCATAGTTGACTTATACTTTCAGCTCCGTTGCGTCGAGCGTTGATAGTTGGCTCGGGTACCGGTTTCGGATTTTCGAACGTCCTTTCGTATAATTTAATATCTTGTACTTTGCGTTTTGTAACTTGTACTCTTGTCATCTTTAGACGTTTCTCATCAATAAATTGAACCTTTTGAATTGTATCTTGTACATTTGAGCTTTTTGGACGTTTTGGTCTTTCAAATCTTCGTTTTTGTCTTTAAATCTTCATTTTCGAGCGATTTGCGTCTTTCGTCTTCGCACTTATTTATTTAACTATTACAACTAAAAATAAGGAAATTACATTTAAAAACTTTACATATTGGAACGATATTGCTACTAAATATATGTTCATTTGGAGCACTATCAGCGAGTTTGGATGACATCACCCCTTGTTTGATGCTCTTTGGAAGACCATCCATATAGAGTTCAACCCTTTGAGATTCGGGGTTCACGAGGTTGGGACACATCAAGGATAGTTCGGTGAATCGTTGATTGTAGGCCTTGAGATCGTTTTCGACCGCCTTTAAAGTTCTTAGCGCTTGTTCGAGCTTTCGGGTTTCTTCATGAGGAAAAAATTCGACGATCAACCTTTCCCTTAAATCGGCCCAAGAGAGGGCGTGAGCTTCATCGGTATCCAACGATTGTACATAAGTGTTCCACCACGTGAGGGCGATACCGGCAAAGGTGTGGGTGGAATATTTGACTTTATCTTGGTCCCGACAACCGCTTATGCTAAAAACGGCTTCCGTTTGTTCGAACCATCGAGTGAGTACAATCGGTCCCCCGGTTCTATCAAAAGTGTGAGGTTTGCACCCCATGAAGGCTTTGTAGGAGCACCCTTCGCTTGAGTTACCGGCCCCTTGATTGTTGTTGTTGTTGTTGTTATTATTATTGTTGTTGTTGGAGGAGTGATCGGCCAGGGCCGCATCCACGGTGGTGACTATCATTCATTGTAGAGCTTGTTCGGGAGTCTCATGGCGTGGCATACGACGAGGAGGCATTGTTCCTTCAAAACACAAGAATACCGTTAATTAGTTTTTTCAATAATACTAATCATGATATGGAATAAGGATAGAGAAAAATTTTCCTTGACTCGCCTTAAATTCTTTATGCCACAATGTCGGAACGTTCATATGAGTCACCGTAATATAATCCCGGAAATTATATTACCCTAATTCATATGTGCATTCGACATTATTTCACTAAGTCAAGGTGGCGTGTCAATTAAATTAAATAACGTGAGATTAAGATTGAATAAGAATTAGATATGATAGAAGAGTTCGAGTATAATGCACAAGTAGTCAAGTAATTCTTACTTCAAGTCTATATGCCGGTTGTAGTCTAGGCTCACCAATGTACCCTATGACTCGGGGTTGACACCAATGAACTCTAAATCCCTACAACCAACGCTCTGATACCATCTGTAGCGACCCGACCAAATCATGTTTGACGGCGCCGACTACTTAGGTCCTGTTACGTGGTCATAAGTCTTTATCATGACGTTTGACCAAAATATGTCGCATTCATTTCATAAGTAAAAGGTTATTTTAAGTTTACAAATGTATTTCAAAAGACTAGTTACTTATAAGGTTACGTACGAATGAAACCTATGCGACACAATTTAAAGTAGTCAAAAGACGCTCCAACTATGCATGTATACTCGACATCCAAGCAAGTATCAAAAAGAGTGCGGAAGCATGTATCAAGTAGCGTTCAAGGACCTGAGAAAACATATAGAAAACTGTCAACGAAAACGGTGGTGAAATCATAGGTGTTTTAATAAACGTTTCATTTGAACCACAAGATTTAATATAAGATGATTATCAAAATCATTTGCATTCCCAAGTTGTTGTTTGTTTCGCGGGCACCCAATTATCAAACTTAACTGTTTTGTACCCTGTTACGTAGTGTTAGAACATACACTATACTCGAAAATATATTTCATCCGCTAACGGTAGCGAACCGTCCGAATGAGGCTCGTCAAGCCCATGTGATCACATAATATAAGTTCTCGTTTACACCCTGCAAGTGTAACTAATGATAATTGAATTGAGGATTTTTGTTCAAACCCGTACGTGAAATGTTCGTTTTCGTACTTGTGTTCAAAGTGTAAAAGTATGATACGTATATGTTTCTCATCCCGTAGTTTAAAGCATAAAAGTTGTTCGAAAGATGGGACTATGATCTCACCTTGAGTGCACGTATGAAAAGTACTTCAAAAAGTAACGTGTGCAAAGGATAATGCTAGTCTTGACCTAAACAAATAGGTCGTATCAATAACGGTAAACACAAAAGGTCAAAGATGTTCAATTAGTCATATGGCTCGTTACGACTCGATTATGTAGCATGTGAATCAATTTGTCAAGTTTCATGCAAGATACAAGTATAGAAACAAGTTAGGAAGATTGCACAATCATTTGGTGAAGTTTGACAAAAAGTCGAACTTCGGTCGGTCAAAGTCAACGAAAAAGTCAACACGTTCGGGTCGGGTCTCGAACTATTTTTCTATGCTAGTTATTCATATATAAGCATGTTAGAACAAGTCCCATGTGAATCGGAGGTCCATAGCATGCCAAACATTTTTCGTATAATTGACAAGTAGGTCAGAAGCTGAACACGTTATATGTCGCGCCGCGACCCAAGACTGCCGCGCCGCGGCATATAACGTGTGCTGGTACCTGGTCAGTTTCAAATGTCCAAGTCTTTTTCCGAACTTCGATCAAACACAAATCACAAACCGTAAAAACTTATGACACGCATCTTATATCGTTGGAAAGGTAATTTGACAAAGAACACAACTAAGCACATTTCGTCAACCAAAAACATCAATTGTAATAATCGACTTTCCAACTTAAATGCCAAATTAATGCTCATCATTTAATGCTCAAGTTCATAAATGCACATTTATGATTTGGGCATTTAATGCATACATATAATATGCCGTTTCGTAGGTAATCAAGCATACAATACAACTAACTACTTACTAACAACAATTCATGGCATTCAATACATTAAATGTTCACACTTAAATCTATCAAACCCTAACCAATATCATCAAAATCACAAATCGAGTTTATGAAGTTTTCTAAAGTAACCTACTCATTAAGTTGAAGCTAGTGATGTTAGGAACACATTTAATACATGCATTTATAACCTTTAACAACAATCAAACAACCAAATCACCAAATCAAACACACCAAAGTTTATGTTCATGCTAGTTACTTCAAATAAAAAAATAGAACATTTAAATCATATATTCATGTTAGACTTGAGCCATAGACACTAATTAACAACTTTATAAGTTAAAAACATCAAGAACACAAAATCTAGTGATTTTAGAAAGTTACCCAAACGTAATGAAATCGGTATGGAATCGAAGAGGAAGTTGCAAGGATTCCAAATATGTAATTTGTTTTGCAAGGCACCCGCTAGCTTGGATTTAGATGATGATTCTTTGAAATGGATAATTGAAAGAAAATGGAGAAGTAGTGAAAGAAAAGGAAAAATGAAATGGAAAAGAAAGAGGAGGTGGGGTTGACTAGTCAAATGCTAGTCACCTCTTTGGCGCTTTGGCGAAACTAGTCCCTCGAGTTCGGTTGCGGGTGCGTAAATTACCTAAACGAGATAATTTAAAAACGCGTATTAACGAAGGATGTTATAATCATATAACGGACTTTAAATAGTTAAACGGAAAAGTAAATGGAAAAAGGCGGGATGTTACATTACCTACTCCTTAAAAGAAATTTCGTCTCGAAATTTAAGTAGGCGTAGTAGTCGTTGTTTCTTCCTCGAAATCTTGCGTTTCCGGAACCGGGAACAAGTGAGGGTATTTCTTTTGCATTTGGTCTTGCCTTTCCCAAGTAAACTCGGGTCCCCTTTTGGCGTTCCAACGGACTTTAACAATCGGAATTCGGCTTTGTTTCAATGTCTTGACGAAGGTGTCTACAATTTCAACCGGTTCCTCCACAAAATGAAGTTTATCATCAATAGTAAGCTCCTCGAGAGGGATGATGATATCGGGTTCGGCAAGACACTTTTTCAAGTTAGATACATGGAAGGTAGGATGAACGGAGTTCAATTGAGGCGGAAGATCTAAACGATAAGCAACGGTTCCAATACGCTCCAAGATTTCGAAAGGACCAATATACCTCGGATTTAGCTTCCCGCATTTCCCAAAATGGATTACACCTTTCCAAGGTGCGACTTTTAACATTACTCGGTCACCGACTTGAAATTCGAGGTCGTTGCGTCTTTTGTCGGTGTAGCACTTTTGACGACTCCGGGTCGTCCGAAGCCTATCTCGGATTTGCATGATCTTCTCGGTGGTTTCGTGAATGAGTTCGGGTCCGGTGATTTGTGTGTCGCCTACTTCGGTCCAACAAAGAGGTGAACGACATTTTCGGCCATATAGCGCTTCAAAAGGTGCGGCTTTAATACTCGCGTGGTAACTATTATTGTAAGAGAACTCGGCGAGAGGTAAGTGCTTGTCCCAAGCTTTTCCAAAATCAACCACGCAAGCTCGTAACATGTCCTCCAAGGTTTGAATTGTGCGTTCGCTCTGTCCATCGATTTGAGGATGATATGCGGTGCTCATGTCTAAACGCGTTCCCAACACTTCTTGCAAGGTATGCCAAAATCTAGAAACAAAACGGCCATCTCGGTCGGAGATAATCGATAAAGGTACACCGTGTCGGGCTACGATCTCCTTGATGTAAAGTTGTGCAAGTTTCTCCATTTTGTCGGTCTCCTTCATGGCGCGAAAATGTGCGGATTTGGTGAGACGGTCAACAATAACCCAAATGGTATCATAACCGCCCGTCGTTTTTGGTAGTTTGGTGATAAAATCCATCGTTATACTTTCCCACTTCCATTGCAGGATCTCGGATTGTTGAAGTAATCCGGACGGTCTTTGGTGTTCGGCTTTGACTTTGGAACATGTCAAACACTTGGAAACATAAGTAGCTACGTCCCTTTTGATGTTCGGCCACCAATATTGTTGTTTAAGGTCGTGGTACATCTTATTGGCACCGGGGTGAATCGAGTATCGTGACTTATGGGCTTCATCTAAAATAAGGTTTCGTAGGTCCCCATAACTAGGCACCCAAATCCTTCTGGCGAAATATCGGAGTCCGGTCTCCCTAATTTCGAATCGAGAGACGAGAATGTTCAAGAGCTCGTGTGAAACGTTTTCATCCTTGAGAGCCTCATCTTGGGCTACCCGAATTTGGCTATTAAGGTTGGTGTGGATGGTGATGTTTAAGGCTCGGACACGAAGAGGCACCGCTCTTTCTTTTCGACTTAAGGCATCGGCTACTACATTTGCCTTTCCGGGATGCTAACGAAGCTCGCAATCGTAATCGTTTAAGGTTTCAATCCACCTTCGTTGTCTCATGTTTAATTGCTTTTGATCGAAGATGTGTTGGAGACTTTTGTGATCGGTAAAGATAGTACTCTTGGTTCCATAAAGATAGTGTCTCCACATTTTAAGTGCAAAGACAATGGCTCCGAGTTCGAGATCATGTGTCGTGTAGTTTCGTTCATGAATTTTGAGTTGTCGAGAAGCATAAGAAATGACTTTCGTTCGTTGCATCAACACACACCCAAAACCAAGTTTTGAGGCGTCGCAATACACAACAAAATCATCGTTGCCTTCGGGAAGTGACAAGATAGGAGCGGTGGTTAGCTTCGTTTTCAAGATTTGAAATGCGGATTCTTGTTCGGTTGCCCAAACGAATTTTCTTCCCTTATGAGTTAACGCGGTTAGAGGACGAGCGACCAAAGAGAAATCTTTGATGAATCTACGATAGTATCCGGCGAGACCCAAGAATTGACGAATGTGAGTAGGAGTAGTAGGAGTCTCCCATTTACTAATGGCTTCGATTTTTGATGGATCGACTTTAATACCTAGATCACTTACAACATGACCAAGAAATTGAACTTTCTTCAACCAAAATTCACACTTGGAGAATTTGGCATAGAGTCGTTCTTGTCTTAAAAGTTCAAGCACAAGTCAAAGGTGTTCCTCGTGTTCTTCTTCGCTTTTAGAATAAACCAAAATATCATCGATGAACACGATAACGAATTTGTCAAGATACGGTTTGCATACGCGGTTCATAAGATCCATGAACTATAGTTTTAAAATAGTTTTAACAAGATACGGGATCAAACTATAGTTTTAACAAGTTCTAAAATTCAAATTACATCAGAAATTGAAACAGAAACATCCCTTAGTAAGTGATTTAATTAATTTAAAACAAAAAAAATATACATATAGAATCGAGCTGTAAATAAAAAGAAAAGAACGATGAACAACTCCTCATATGATTTTGAATTACAGAAGGTTTTAGCTTTGGACTTCTACACGAATTAGATTCTAAATGACTCCTAGAAACTTTTTGGACATTCAATTACACTTAAAACATAACAGAAAGTTTGAATTTCTCAAGAATCAAACCGTTTGACTTTTTAGATTAAAACTTTGACTCCAAAATTGAAACTCGATACTAAAAATTGGACTTTAGAACTTTGCAGATAGTTTGAACATATGATTCCCAACAGAACTGCATTTAAGGTTTTTAAAATTACTTTAGAAATCGAGCTTTTAATAAAATTGGTGAAGAATAGGGCAGTTCCTGTTTTCTTCCCCTTTTCTGATTAATTACGATAATTTGAAAACTGTAAAGGGTATTTGGAGTTGGTAATTGATAATGTATGTCGAATGGTGTCACTTACACAGAATGTAGTCGAGATTATAGCCTTTTAAGGGTCGACAGGAAATATTCTACCAGGTACAGAAAAATATTAAAAAAATAAAAAGAGAATCGATAGCCAACTGATTTTGGCGTGTTTATCTGGATTGGAATCGATTATAGGATAGATTATAGACAGGAAGGACGATAAAATATCACTGATGTTGATGTCAAACGGATTTTTAGATTTCATGGTGTTTAATTGCTTATTTAATTATTTATTTATATATAAGATCGTGTTTATATTTATATATGTATATATATATATATATATATATATATATATATATATATATATACCAATATCTGTATCTGTGTTTATACGTATATAATTCTGTATTTTTTTATATATGTATATATATATATATATATATATATAAATATATATATATATATATATATTAAATTCTTTAATAAAGCAATTAGTAATAATAATTGATAAATAATATTATTACTTAGAAATTATGATAATTTTAAATAATTTAATTATTATTATTAATATTAAAATGATAGTATAACCTTATTAGTTATAATAATGTATATTTTATTAATAATAAATATAGTATAATAACTTTTACATATCAAGTTTTATATATATATATATATATATCTTTTGTATTAAAAATATTAATATTAATTGTACAATTTTTAATATTTGTAAAAGTAATGATAATAATATTAATAATAATGTAACAATTTAAATGTATCAAATTTCATATAATATTATTTATAATACTGATATTAATATTAATATTAATATTTATAATGATAATGAAAGTATTAATATTAATATAACAACTATATATTACTAATTGTGTAATATTTAATAATCATATATAATACGATAACCTTTATTAAATATTTATTATTTATAAATTATATATATATATATTACAATATACCTATAATAATTTAATCATAGAAATAATATATTTTCATATATAGATTCATTTTAAATTTACACTTAATTATTTTTGTATCCTATTATTACATTTTTAAATTCTAAGGTTTATTTTATAATTTTGAATTATTATATATAGTTTCATATATATATATATATATATATATATATATATATATATATATATATATATATATATATATATATATATATACCTAAACAATTATTCGTGAATCGTTAGAAATGGTCAAAGGTCAAATGCATTCATGAATAACAGTTCAAACATTTTTTGTTTGCTTATCGTGTAAGAATCTTATAAAGATAAAGTTTAAATTTGGTTGAAAATTTCTGGGTCGTCACAATAGTGACATGGCTTGGCTCCAGGTTACCAGATACTTGGTTTAACCTTCTGGTGTCTTTAGCTGCCCTTAAGGTTGTCAGTATTTTGTGTGGATGGTTATGGTGGAAGTTGTTTTTATGGTTCAAGGCATGTTGGAGTTCCTATGGTGATGATTGTAAATGTAAAAGTGAAGTGAAAATAGAAATAGAAAAAGAATTAAAAGATTATAGCATTGTGGTGGAGGTTGTTGGTAGTGTGCGGATGAATTTTATGTTGGAAATTAAGAGTCATCAACAAAAATCAAGATTTCAAGATTGTCAAGACTTAAAGTTATAAAAATTTCAAGAGGGTAGATTTATAGGCTTGAAGAAAGGACTTGTTGAAGAATTAAAGATTGCAGTATTGAAGTGTTAAAGTCAACATAGATCTTGCTTCATGTTGCAATTGAAAAATTTATGGTGTTTTATTCAAGTGAAGGCTTAAGGTACAAATTTGATTATGGATATATACTGTTGTCTTTTGTAGGTTTTCAGAGACTTCCTTTTGGTTTTTAGTAGTATTAGATATTGGTATTGGTGGATGTATAAATTAAGAAAGTTTCTTTTTCTAGGCATTTATCTAAATGTATAGATTTTGTTTTCCTAGTGTAGGAAACTTTTTGTTAAAGTGTTTCAGGTGGTCACTTCAAAACACCTGCGGCTTTTGTACTTTTTTATTTTAATGATATAAAATTTGGTCGGTGTACCGTCCGCTTTACAAAAAAACTCTAAACCGTAAACTCTAAACCGTTCGTGTTAAAAAATCAATATAAACCCTAATTTTCAAACCGAAACCATAATTTCTAAACCATAAGCCCTAATTTCTAAACCCTAATTTCCGAACCCTAATTTCTAAACCCTTAAAAAAAACTCAAATTAAAACATTACTCATGATGCGTGTTATCATTTAGTTCTTCGAGCATTTTTGCCAAAATAATAACATTCATCACAAAGTATCTTTTTTTAAATGTTTATATTTTCACGCGATCTTGATGTT
Source organism: Rutidosis leptorrhynchoides (assembly GCF_046630445.1). NCBI lineage: Eukaryota > Viridiplantae > Streptophyta > Magnoliopsida > Asterales > Asteraceae > Rutidosis > Rutidosis leptorrhynchoides. The sequence continues at coordinate 461,909,709 of NC_092337.1, read as the reverse complement.
TGTAAAAACAAATTAAAAAAAAAATATTACTCCCCCCTAATAAAGTGCTCCCCTCTTTATTAGTGACCAAACAAATGGTCACAATAGTGATCGATTTTAGTTTTGGTTTCTAATCTATAATGACGAGAAATGACCAACCTATTTCACTAACTCGATTTAGTGAACAATTTTGTTATTAGTGACCAATAGCCCTCGTCACTAAAGCTCATTTTTGTTGTAGTGATATTAAGACCATTCCTAACAAGGTGTGACATTTCATCCGTCAGTTGATGTGGAAAAACTTACGATAACTGACATAATATAACAGTGCGTCAGTTTTAACGGACCTTGGGCGTCAGTTGGACTTCTGACGCAAAAAACAAATTGTCACTTCATGCTATAACTAAAAGTGATTTTGCTGATTTAATAATTATTGTTATAAAAGTAATAATTGGATGATAATTTTATTATTATTATAGATATTGCATAGTATATTTTTTTGAGTATAAATAGGTGTGTTGAGTTAGAGTTTATTGTATGTATTTTTTGGTTAACAAAAACACACTCTCTCTCTAGATTCCAAATGCCACCAAACTCTCATTTATCTCTATCTCTATATACCTTCTACAGTCAAGAACCACTAAAGGTAGTTATAAGCCTACTGAATTATAACACGTTATCAGCACGATTATCTCAACATTTATACTAAATATGGTTGGCTCTGCCACCTAACTAATATATGGTCGGTTATACCACCTAAATGATATATGGTCGACACTGTCGCCTAATTTACATTTATGTTATCTAACATTTATTTATGTATACTAACATTTACATTTATGTTATCTAACATTTATTTATGTATACTAACATTTACATTTATGTTATCTAACATTTATTTATGTATACTAACATTTACAGTTATGTTCACTAACATTTATATTTATGTTATTTAAGTTATATATGGTCGGTTATACCACCTGAATTATATTTTCTGTAATCTAACTCTTATTAACTTAACTAACATTTATATTTATGTTAATAAGACCTCATGATTGTACGCACCACGTCATTTGACAACACGGTACTTTATGTACGCAACACGTCATTTGACAACACGGTACCATGGGTCGAGATTAATTCCGATCAATACGAATACGATGGGGTCTTTATATGTTATCTAACATTTATGATTACTTATGCAATTAATCATTATTTATTTCATGCATACTAATGTTTATCCTTAAAAGTAAATCTTAAAAGTTAAAATAAGAAAAAGTAGTTTGTATTTTTATTAAAAGTAAATTTTAAAAGTTAAAATAAGAAAAAGTAGTTTGTATTTTTATTAAAAGTAAATCTTAAAAGTTAAAATAAGAAAAGTAGTTTTATATTTTTATTAAAAGTAAATCTTAAAAGTTAAAATAAGAAAAGTAGTTTGTATTTTTATTAAAAGTAAATCTTAAAAGTTAAAATAAGAAAAGTAGTTTTGTATTTTTATTAAAAGTAAATCTTAAAAGTTAAAATAAGAAAAAGTAGTTTGTATTTTTATTAAAAGTAAATCTTAAAAGTTAAAATAAGAAAAAAAATCTTGTCCTTTATATTACTCATACGCGTTTTGATATAGTGACTTTATTCGTTAACGTCAACTAACGACGTTACAACTGTCATATATACATAACGGTTGTTAACGTCAACTGACGACGTTACAACAACTATATTTTTCAAATATAAAATAAACATCTCCGTTTTCACATTTTCACAAATCAATCTTCATTTTTCAGATTACTACTCTCAAAAAGTTTTTGTAAAAATGATTCACACAAGGATGATTTTTCCTATTGTATTGGTCATATTAACTATCATCATTGTTGCTAATATACCACCGGGTGAACCTATATTCTATCCTGCCCTTGTGGTTTTATTATTTGTAATCATACCATTATTATGTTGTTTGCTACTTATGAATTTAAAATGATTCTAATTTCATTTTATTATTTGTCTATGAATAGAAGTTGATTATGATTATGATTTATGTTATTCATCTTTTTGATAATATAAAATGTCGAATTTGAAAAGGCTTAAATTTGCTCATTTAGAACAAGTGGGAACAACTAATTAACATGGGTTATGAATGTAGAAAAACATCTCGAATCAAACGGTATTTTAGAAACCCTGAATGAAAATAACAATTATTCCGAACAAGAGAAAGCAATAGTAAGTATTTTTCTTAGCAAACATATTGACGAGTCCTTAGAATCTACATATTATATGATCGAAAATCCAAGTGTATTATGGAAAATACTCAAAGATAGATACGATATTAATTATCAAAAAAAAATAATAATAATAATAATAACGGTGATCCATGAAAGAATAAAATTAAAGATATTAGTAGACGCTCTTATAAGAATTCCGTAGATTCTTATTAATGATCTGGTAACGTGGATCATCAGTCTAGTATTTCTTGAATACATGAACATCTTGTTTAGCTCTACAAATAAGTCCCAAAAGAAAAGAAAACGAGAGTGAATCTGTTGACAAATCTTGATTAAATTAACCCTGAGCTACCTTGAGACTTGAATGGTTTGAATTTTCTAAGATGCCTAGTTTTTTTTTTATGTATCACTCATAAATAAATGGTTTTAGACCATAACGCATATGTTTTATTAAGTGTTATCTTTTATGTACTTCAGATTATAACTTGTTTGCATGTAATATAATTTGATTATCTTGCTGAAATATAACTCATTATTTGCTTATCTTATTTGAAGTTTTAGTATGAATCCTGCAGAAATACAACATCAATTAAATGGTAAAGTCCTATGTATTGCAGATAGTAGTAACATACACACTATGATCAAATCTAAGAAATATTTCATTGATTTAAATCAAATGAGGGAATTATAAATACTATATCAGCTCTTGCAAACTTGATATAAGAAACGAAAAAGGCAAAATTTCATATTACCAAATGGTACGAATTTTTTGGTAAACAATGTCTTGTTTTCTCCCAAATCAAAGAGAAATTTGTTAAGTTTCTCTGATATATATCATAATGGATATGATTATCAGTCAATGATAATCGAAAATGAGAAATATCTATGTAACACCGAAAAGCGCATAGGATTAAAAGCGCATATGATAAAAAGCGCATATGATGAAAAGCGCAGCGCATATGATTAAAAGTGCATATGATAAAAAGCGCATATGAAGAAAAGCGCATCGCATATAATTAAAAGCGCATATAATGAAAAGTGCATATGACGAAAAGCGCAGCACATATGATTAAAAGCACATATGGTGAAAATGATATATGATGAAAAGCACATATGGTGATTAATGAAAATCACATATGGTGATTAATGAAAAACACATATAGTGATTAAGGAAAAGCACATATAGTGATTAACGAAAAACACATATGGTGATTATTGAAAATCACATATGGCGATTAATGAAAAGGACATTGAGAAATAATCACCAATGTTTCTTGAAAGAATTCAAGGGTATATATATGGACCAATTCATCCATCATGTGGACCATTTTTCTAATAGACGCATCTAACGCATGGTCTCATGTTTGTGTGTTATCAAGCCATAATATGGCATTTGCAAAGTTTCTTGCACAAATTATTAAATTAAGAACACATTATTCTGATTACACCATTAAAAGGATGAGACTTGATAATGCTGGTGAGTTAACATCTCAAGCTTTTAATGATTATTATATGTCTACAAGGATTGTTGTTGAACATCCAGTTGCTCATGTGCATACACAAAATTGGTTTAGCTGAATCAATAGATAAACGCTTACAGCTAATAACTAGACAATTAGAAATGAGTACAAAACTCTCAATATTTATATGGGGACATGTAAATTTACATGATGTTACATTAATTCGCATTAAATCAAGTGCAAGTTATAAATATTCTCCATTACCAACTTAATTTTGGTGGAGACCAAATATTTTCCATCTTAGAACATTTGGTTGTGCAGTGTATTTTTAATTGAACAACCACAACAAATGGTTCCTCAAAGAAGGATTGAAATATATGTTAGATATGAAACATCTTCAATCATAAGATATATTGAACCCATGACGGGTGATGTTTTTACAGCAAGTTTTGTCGATTGTCACTTTAATTAAACATTGTTCCCTATATTAGGGGGAGAAATGAAATATAAATAAAATGATGCTTCATGGTGTGAACATCAATTAAGGAATATTGATCATCGCACAAAAGAATGCGAAAAGAAAGTTCAAATATAATGCATATGCAAGAACTTGCAAATTAATTACTTTATGCATTTAAAGATACAAAAAATAAGTGACTAAATCATATATACCAGCAGTAAATGCTTCAGCTAGAATTGAAATTACAAAAGTTGGCAATAATGTCACTCATGAGTCTTTGCTACGGCAGAAACGTGGGAGACCAATTGGTTCCAAAGATAAAAATCCTCGAAAAAGAAAATCAGCTGATAATGAGGTAAAAGAAAGTGTTCAACAAGAACCACAAATCAATACTCCTTCTGCAGAGGATATTGATAAATGTAAATACATAAATTGCAATAAATTATGCAATATTATGAAACTGAAATGAAATGAAAAATCTTGATGAGATATTTTCATATAATGTTACAATGACATCATGAATAAAGATGATGATCTGGAACCAAAATCTGTCATTGAATATCAAAATAGACGTGATTGAACTCAACGGAAAGGAGCAATACGAGCTGAATTAGAATCGCTCAATAAAAGAAAAGTTTTTGGATCAATCGTTATCACTTTTAAAGATGTGAATCAATGGGATACAAATGAATTTTTATCCGAAAAGAAATGTGCAAATGAAGTTACAAGGCAAAACTAGACTTGTAACTCAAGATTTCCCACAAAGACCAAAAATGAATTAGGAGAAAAACTTATCCTCCTATAATGAATATAATTACTTATTAGATACTTAATCAACCTGGTAGTTATTTAAATGCATCTCATGGATGTTGTTACTACTTATCTGTATGGATCACTTAATAGTGATATATATATGAATATACCTGAAGGGTTAAGGTATCATAAGCATCTAATGCAAAACCCAAGGGAATATATTCCATTAAATCACAAAGATTTCTAAATGGGTTTATACAATCGGGACGTATGTGGTATAATCGATTAAATTACTACTTGATAAGAAAAGGGTATACATATAAACTTATTTGCATGTGTGTTTTATAAAAACAATGTTCGGATATGTGATCATAGCTGTTTATATCAATTATCTTAAATAAAGAAATCTATGAAGCCATTCAACTTCTAAAGAAAAATTTTAAAATAAAAAAAATCAAGTATTACGTTGATTTACATATTGAGCATATAACTAATGACTTACTTATACATCAAACAACTTATACCGAAAAGATTTTAAAATATTTTAATATGGACAAGACAAAAACCATTAAGTACTCATATGGTTGTTAGATCTTAATATTGATACTAATCCATTTCATCCTCTAGAAGATCATGAAGATCTTCTTGGTTCAGAAGTTCCATATTTTAGTGCAATTGGGGCTCTTATATATCTTACAAATTATACAAGATCTGACATTTCTTTTGCAGTTAATTTGTTGACAAGGTTCAGCTCAGCCCCTACCAAAAGACATTGGAATGGGATCAAACAAATAGTTTGATACCTTCGGGGAACTACTGATTTATAATTATTTTATTCTAACGAATCAAAACAAGATTTGGTTGGTTATGCAGATGCAGGTTATTTATCTGATCCACATAAAGCTAAATCTCAAAATAGATATGTATTCCTAAATGGAGGTACCGCAATATCATGGCGTTCTCAAAAACAAACACTTGTTGCAACATCATCAAATCATGCCGAAGTAATTGCATTACATGAAGCCAGTCGGGAATGTTTTTGGTTGAGATCAATGACACAACTCATTACTGATTCTTGTGGACTAGAACGCAATAAAAGTTCAACAACTATCTATGAAGATAATGTAGCTTGCATAACACAGATGAAAGAAGGGTATATCAAAAGTGACCGAACAAAACACATACCCCCTAGATTCTTCTCATACACTCAAAATCTCATTAAGGACAACCAGATTGAAATGAGATATGTTCAGTCCAGCAAAAACTCTGCTGACCTTTTCACCAAAGCACTTCCAACTGCTATTTTCAGAACACACGTTCATAATATTGGCATGAGGCATGTTCAGAAGATGTAACAACTCAGGCGTTGCCTACTTGAGGGGGAGTCAACTCTATGCTGCACTCTTTTTCCCTTAGCTAAAGTTTTATCCCAAAGGATTTTCTTTAGCAAGGTTTTTAACGAGGCAGTACTAGTTATTCACTAATAAAATTATCATCCAAGGGGGAGTGTTATAAAAGTAATAATTGGATGATAATTTTATTATTATTATAGATATTGCATAGTATATTTTTTTGAGTATAAATAGGTGTGTTGAGTTAGAGTTTATTGTATGTATTTTTTGGTTAACAAAAACACACTCTCTCTCTAGATTCCAAATGCCACCAAACTCTCATTTATCTCTATTTCTATATACCTTCTACAGTCAAGAACCACTAAAGGTAGTTATAAGCCTACTGAATTATAACAATTATGTTTTTTTTATTAATTTATTCTCTCAAACGCAATTTCTAAATAAATTTTTTACCATATCACCCTACTAAATATTTGACACAAGAGTTAAAAAGGTAAGAAACTGACATTGTCATGTCACAGACAGATTGTTTTTTTTTTTAACTACAAAATGCATAAACTGCTCGTGATATTACAATCACAGTTAGAAATGGTCTAAGAAATAATCTTATATACTTAGAATACTTGATCTATTATCTTCACTTTTGTCTTTAACATCATTGAATGTATACCGATAATATTAGTATTTTGTTTTAATATTTACTGTATTATTTTGTTAATTGAAAAAGGTTAGAAATAATAAGATATACTCCGTATTTGACTATAGTTAGTGCTATATTTTTTAAAAAAAAGGAGAATGGGTGTTTGGTAAAAATTTCATGGGTTTGGTACAAATTTAAAGGAATATGCTTCTCACACATCACTTTTGATATATCTACATCTAATTCACTATTATACTTTTAATTATATTTAGAATAATAATATAAGTTTATATTTTTAGATTAATTTATAGGATAATAATAATAGTAAATTTATGAAATAAAACTGTAAATGGTGTATGATAATCAACTCTAAATTCAAATACTCATTTATATAACCATATAAAGCTCTAAAATGATGATGTAATCATTAAACTAATTATCCTTTACTTTTTATAAGGATGATGTCATAATTATATATTAATTTAATTAAAAAAATAATACGAAATCTTTTATAAAAGAAAATATTAATCTCTCCTAAATTGTAATTTTAATTTTCTATAAAAATTTAAAATGCATTTATTATTACTAATAATTATTATTATTATTAAAAATATAAATATAAATATAACTACTCAACTTTGAGTGAACTTTATTGTTATTATTTACGAAATTAATTACGGTACATATGTATGCGAAAATACATGCCTCTATATATTTGTAAAAACAACGACAAACTTCTTAGTCAAACATGTCATTAAAATAAATGAGTTTAGCATTTATATTCACTTAATACCTAAAAAATATTATTAATATATTTCGTTTAAATCAACCAGTGATTTCAAGGGTAATTTAGCTAGTAGAAATTAAAAAAGAAAATAATTGTCTGATAGAGGCCTGTTGTACACAACCACGTGTATTCAGCAAATTCCACCTCAGCACCAATAATATTCAACCACTCCGAAATTTTCGTTATAAAAAGCTTAAAGTTGCCAGCGTATTTCACCAATCCACGTTACTTGCCTCTCAAAACATGACGACTACCTCCTCCCCTTCTTCTTCTTCAGATCTTGAAAACAACTCAATCACCCTTCCTTATTCCTACGCCCCATTGTCCGACGGTGAACAATCCACCAAAAATGTGGATCCCACCCCTAAAACAGCGGCCATCTTTCTGGTGTCTGCCTTTTTGGGTGTTGCCTTTCTAGTTGTCTTGATTGCTGGAAACGGGCCTGCTCTTCCGTTGGAAACCGTGAACAGTACCAATGCCGTTCCTTCTCCGGTGGTCACGTGGTTGTCACGTGGTGTGGATCAAGGAGTGTCGGAGAAATCGTTCCGTCCGAAGTCATTGTTGTTGTTGGGTGGTGAGCAAGCAGACAATTCATATCCATGGAGCTCCAACATGTTGGATTGGCAAAGAACTGCTTTTCATTTCCAACCACAAAACAACTGGATGAACGGTAATATCATCTTCATTTAATTACAACTCATAAAATTAAAGTTGCCTTTGTTGAATATTTCACATGATGAATGTGGTCAGCAACATGGCATTTTCATTTTTTATTATTTAATATTAAAAAAATATATGAGAAAACTGAATATTGAATATTGGGAATGATTATTTTTACATTGTCTAATAAATATTCATTGATTTTGTTCAATTGGGTACGTTGGTGTTGCTCGTGAACGCGATTCTCTCTGCAGATCCTAATGGTAAGTCCAACTTATAATTCGTTTATTTTATTTTTATTACATCAAATCAAATACAATTTGCTCGCCTTTCAAGACAACAATATTAAAAATCATCAATCATTCAAATTTATTTGAAATACATGTTGAAATACATGTTAGTGATTCTTTCTTATTTCGGAATGCTTGTTTCGGTTTACAGATCCTTCATTTATTTAAGCATGTTTTTAATATTCCGAAAAAGGTAAAAAAATAAAATTGAAAGACATGTTTTAGTTGTTTGTTGACTAGAACTCATTTTCTAATTTACTTTTGTACCAATTATATCTGTTGATGTTTGCTTCTGTTATAATGTTATTATGTTATATGTTATGTTATTCTGAAGAAGAAAAAAATATATACCACTAACTCTATACAACAAATTAAATACCAACATTCTTGACTGCCCAATCTATTTAAGTCACTATATTGTTTCTAATTTCTTTAATACAACAAAATTTAATAACAACTATTCTAAATATGTTAAAATTATTTACCATTCGTATCCATTAATTGAACAAAAATAAATATATCGACAAAATTGATATAATTACAGCACAAAATGTTGTCAATATTCGGCAACACAAATCTAACAATTAAATTAATCATCAATATTGATTGGATAGTAACAGAAAAAGAAGAAAGATAGTATACTTTCCAAGCAAGGCTTTCACTTTTAAAAGTACAGTAAATGTTTTTTAAAGGAAAGGGCCCATACCTTAAAAGTGCTGGATCCAGGGTGACCATAAACATATACGGAGTATCACCGACCAACCATATTACTGTATGATATAGACCATAGACCATCCATATTATTGTTATACAGTAAATAATCTTATGCCCAGTAATATATACGTCTTAATACATTTATACATGTAATACATACGTAGTAATAAATAAATAATAATCAGGTTATAATTTTAGACGAATATGTCTATTATATGACTTGAACCGTTACAATTATGAAAAATTATACCCCAATTACATTGCTCTTTATATTTTGGATTATATTTTGGATTATGCATTTCAATCTAACAAATATGATAAAATTTTAAAATAAACGTTTAATTAACAATCAGAAACCATAATTTAATATATTAAGGTGAAGAGTGTTTTGATTATTCATGTTTTGTTTTTATTGGTAACTTCTTTACTGATTTGTTATCTCCAAATTAAATATGTTGCAGCTCCTGTTTTTTACAAAGGATGGTATCACTTGTTTTACCAATATCACCCAGACGCTCCTGTGTGGGGCAAAATTGTTTGGGGTCATGCCGTCTCAAAGGACCTTATTAACTGGCGCCACCTCCCAATCGCTATGGAAACCGACCAGTGGTACGACGAACAAGGTGTCTGGACTGGTTCAGCCACTATTCTTCCCAACGGTGAACTTGTGGTCCTTTATACCGGATCCACCAACGAATCGGTCCAAGTTCAAAACCTAGCATATCCAGCTGACCCATCTGACCCGCTCTTGATCAACTGGGTCAAGTACCCTGGTAACCCGGTCCTTGTCCCACCACCAGGTATCGATAGTAAGGACTTCCGTGACCCCACAACCGCATGGAAGACACCCGAGGGCAAATGGCGTATTACAATTGGGTCTATGCTCAACAAAACCGGTATCTCCTTGGTTTACGACACGGAAGATTTTAAAACCTTTGAGCTTTTAGATGGATTGCTCCATGCGGTACCGGGTACAGGTATGTGGGAATGTGTGGACTTTTACCCGATATCAAAACAAGACGAAAATGGTCTTGATACGTCAGTAGATGGTCCTGGTGTCAAACATATAGTCAAAGCGAGCATGGATGATGATCGGAATGATTATTACGCCATTGGTACTTATGATGCTTATAATGGAAAATGGACACCGGATAATCCTACTCTAGATGTTGGAATCGGGTTGAGATACGATTATGGAATATATTACGCCTCCAAAACATTCTACGACCAAAATAAGGCAAGAAGAGTTGTGTGGAGTTGGATTAAGGAAACTGATACGGAAACCTCTGACATTAAGAAGGGTTGGGCTTCTCTCATGGTAAGCTAGCTAGCTAGTTACAAATAATAATTATTTTGTCACATCCCAAATATTACTTATGAAACAGTTATATAATTATATATAATATAATACATTTATTTCTGGTTTTGTCTTCAATTTACAGGGTGTTCCAAGAACAGTGGTGTTGGATAAGAAAACTCAAAGCAATATAGTTCAATGGCCGGTTGAAGAAATTAATGGACTTCGATCAAACGTAACAGTATTCAGGAATGTAGTAGTAGAAGCTGGCTCACTCATACCGCTCAATCTACCTGCATCATCTCAGGTATACTAGCTAAATACAGTACTTACTATACATTTAATCTTGTTCCCAAAAAAGTTGTACTATCTTTCTTTTTTGTTAATTGTGGTGTTGGCTACTTTATTACTGATTATAAGATATTTGATAACATTTACAGCTAGATATTGTTGCTGAATTTGAACTTGACAAGGCCACTGTGTTGCGACTGAATGGTGCTGATGTTGCTTACGATTGCTCTAAAAATGGTGGAGCAGCTCAACGAGGTGCATTAGGGCCATTCGGATTTTCTGTCCTTGCACACGAGGGCCTCATTGAACACACCCCTGTCTATTTCTACGTTGCTAAAGCAGTCAATGGCGACCTTAAAACTTTCTTCTGTGCTGATCAATCCAGGTTTGTATTATATTTTGTTTCTTCTTATTTTCAACACTAACAAAATAAAAAAATTGCCAACTTTGAATACTAAATGTAATGCACGTTTGATCTCTTATTCCTTTATTTAATTGTAGGTCCTCTACTGCTGGTGATGTTGATAAATCAATCTATGGAAACATCGTCCCGGTACTCAAAGGTGAAAAACTGTCTATGAGAATTTTGGTAGATCATTCAATAGTTGAAAGTTTTGCACAAGAAGGAAGAACATGTATCACTTCACGAGTTTATCCAACAAAGGCAATCTACAATAATGCTAAGTTGTTCTTGTTTAACAATGCTACGGCTGCAAGAGTAACCGCATCTGTCAACGTATGGCAAATGAAATCTGCCCACATTTAATTGTCATCAGATCAGATTTGAATGTATATTAGCGTTAATATATTCTTGATTAAAGCCATTTATCCTTTAATTCTTTTTGTATGTTATTATTGTCATTCCGATTTCTTCATTCTTGTACATGAATATCAAGAAATTCAGAGGAAGGAGTTAATATTACCTTGTAAACTTGATTGAGTTAATGAAATATTTTAATTTGCTGATATTTTGTTCCACAAAATAAAAATCAAAACTGCAGGTTACAATAGTGAAATAATCTACAGAAAATCTTGAAACAGGGGAAAAGCTTCACAAGATTTGTCTCCATAGTTTATGTCAACTGGAATTAACGAGAAGGTTTAAGGCTATCAAATAGCTTTATACTTTTATTTTTGTTCTAATGTAGGCTATATACTCAAAAAAATACCAGTGTAGGTCACATACCTTCAAAAAGTGTTCTAATGTAGGCTATTGGTGACCGGGTACCCGCGTGTGTAGTCCCTAAAATTAACGGTTGTTAACATTTAGGCGTTTTTAGGATACGATTTCTTAACGAAAGTTGTTCTAATTCCATCACATAACACTCGTGAACTAAAATCTAGACCTAAAAATTCGAGAAACGATCCAATTGAACTGTTGACCAAAATCTCATAAACTAAGTTAAAGACCAAATAGGCAGCTACTTTTACTTCCCATCCCTCAATTTTCAAAGAGCTTCGGGTGGTTTCAGTAGCATTATTTTTAATCCTAGGTCCATAATTGCAATCCCATTTGATACCCCTACTGGCAATAGTACAATCTTGATTGGTGATTGGTACATAAGGAACCACACTGTAAGTTTCCGAACTAAAATGCCCCTTTTAATTTGAAGCTTAATTTCCTGTATTAGTGCAATTAATTTATAAATCCCTGTTATTTTGTAGGCTTTAAGAAAGGCGCTTGATGCTGGGCGTAAACTTGGAATGCCTGATGACGTTCTTATTAACGGGAAAGGGCCATATAGATATAATCATACCCTTGTTCCTGATGGCATTGATCATGATACTATTAATGTCAAACCAGGTATATATGCAATCATTATTCATTATAATCTCATACAGTAGTATTTTACAAAAAATTATAGTATTGTATATATTATTTTATTATGGGAAAAACTTACGGCGTTCGTGTCAGCAACATCGGAGTATCAACAAGTTTGAATTTCCGAATTCAAAACCATAACTTACTTTTAGTCGAATCAGAAGGCTCGTACACTGTGCAAAAAAACTATACTAGTTTAGACATACATGTTGGATAATCCTACTGATCCGTAGGATCCTAACCAACTCCGAGAATTGTGGCACAAAATCAGAGTAAAAAAAACCCATCTTTTACTCAAATAAGATCGTGACTTGTGGTTCAGTTAAAAACTGCACACGATGGGCACATGTGACCATTAGTGGAAATCATGTAGAGATTGCTTCTTTTTGCATTATTATAAATAGAATGTAAAAGGAAAGAGTGAGGCAGCCTTTAGTAATTTTGTATTCATACACATACATGTACTAAAGAGAAAACAATAAACAAAGTTTTACCCCATAATTCTTTTGTTGTCCTTAACAGATTCGTTTAGAATATTCAACAACAAACAAACATTAGCATCCTTACGAATTGTGTTTGTGTTCTTGCGTTCGTAACGGATCAAGTGGTATCCAGAGCCGTGTTCCTACCTCGTGTATGGTGCACACTAAATCCGCATATCAAATAACCGGCGAACCTTTGATCGAATTAAAGCAACATCGGAAGATATCAAAGACACAAGAAACAACAGTTTCGATGACTGGAGAAGGAAATTCATCGTCTACGGATGAGTTATCATCTAAAGTAGATCGAATTACGTCTCAGATGGAATCCGTGCTATCTTGGATTCAAACCCAAACGAAACCAAAGGCCCACGCAACCCCTTTGAAGAAAAAAACAGAGGATGAATCCGGAGAGAGGTCAGGCGAGGATGATGATCTGAGTGATGTTAGTACCTCGAGAAGACGGGAGTCAACAAGACCTTTTAAGGTAGAAGCCAAAATTGATATCCCCACTTACGATGGTATCGTAGACGCCGAGAAACTAGACTCTTGGATCGATCAACTCGAGACGTATTTCACTTTGTACGGTTTCAGAAGCGTGGAGAAAGTGACTTTTGCACGGCTAAAACTTACTGGCCATGTATTAGCTTGGTGGAATGTCTACCTAAAGACACAAACAGAAGAAGAAGTGAGATGGACAGACTTCACCCGACTTCTACGACAAGAGTTTTACCCGATGGGGTATTCCCAAGATCGTTGGACGCGTTGGCACAATCTGCGACAACAATCAAACCAACTCGTACAAGAATATACTACTGAATTTAGATGCCTCGCTGTCTCCTTGGGTATCTCAATCGATAGTGAAGAGACCATCACTAAGTATGTGGCAGGGTTAGCACGTCAGATTCGTATAGAATTGAGGTTGCACTCAATTACAAGTGTATCTAATGCCAGTGGTATAGAAATGGCAATTGAACAGAAGAATAAGATGGTGATTTATAAGCAAGATGATTTAGATGAGGGTATTGGATCTGCAACTAAAATAAATTCACAAAAACAAAATGGCAAAACTCCATCTGATCCTACCACATTCTGTGAACATTGTGGGGTAGAAGGCCATGTACTTGAGAAATGTTGGAAGAAAAATTCCTCACTTTTTCCAAACAAATGGTCAAAAGAAAAAGGGAAACATACAATGGTCACAACCGTAAACAATGGAGCCGTATAACTTGGAACGATGGAGGAAGTCGATAAAAGTTTGTCACTTGTGACAAACACCCGAAACAAGAAGACAGTTGCATCTGTAAACATGAACAAGAGAGAAGAATTGTTTACACTGAAGATTCAGGTGAAGCAAGAGTTAATTGATGCTATCATTGTTACAGGGAGTCAAAAGAATTTGATATCCGTTAATCTTGTGAAGCGACTTGGGCTAACTACGACTCCCCACCCGAACCCGTTGTTGGGTTTTTATTTAAGTTTCCAAATATGAGGAAAGCTTAGCCCAAGCCCAACAAATTTAGGCCCAAGATGCTTGTTGACTTGGTCAAGTGTCTTAGGCATTATTTGAATCAATTGTGCAGATGTATTCATTAAGAGAGAGATTACTGATAGAAGTGAGATCAAGAAAAGAGTGAAAACCCCATTTCCGTCTACAGTGACAGCAGGCCAGAAAACCTTCGATCCCCGGAGATCCGACAGTTGAATCTTCACAATTTTTGGGCTGTGTCTTCCTGATATCAGTGCCAACATTTTCAACCGTTGAATTTGTCTAAAGCGGTCTGTAGATCGAGTTACAGCAGGTCGAACAGTAGCAGAATTTTGGGTGAGATAATTCCTCTTTTGTCTTTTAGGTTGTTCATATACTTGTTGATTGTTGTAGTTCAAGAGTATGATGATGTTGTATACCTCTAGATGATCTAGAGAAGATCTATTGTATTGTTCTCTTTGTTGATGATTGTGGAATTTAAGTGGCTTACGAGTCCTGTGGTTTTTACTCTCGATTTTGAGAGGTTTTCCACGTAAAAAGTTTCGTGTGTATTGTGTGTGCTCAATTATTTTGTATTTGCTGATCAGCCCCAGAATTGGGGCTGATTTTGTAGTGACCCGAACTTTTCCATGTTTATATATATTAATTGAGATTGATATTTACATGATTAAATGTTTCCAACATGTTAAGCAATCAAACTTGTTAAGACTTGATTAATTGAAATATGTTTCATATAGACAATTGACCACCCAAGTTGACCGGCGATTTACGAATGTTAACACTTGTAAAAATGACATGATGATATATATATGGATATACATATGGTTAACATGAGATTATGATAAGTAAGTATATCCATAAGTATATTAACAATGAGTTATATACAAGACTACTAACTTAAGGATTTCGAAACGAGACATATATGTAACGATTATCGTTGTAACGACATTTAAATGTATATATATATCATATTAAGATATATTAATATATCATAATATCATGATAATATAATAATTTAACATCTCATTAGATATAATAAACAATGGGTTAACAACATTAATTGAGATCGTTAACTTAAAGGTTTCAAAACAACACTTACATGTAACGACTAACGATGACTGAACGACTCAGTTAAAATGTATATACATGTAGTGTATTTAGATGTATTAAAATACTTTTGGAAGACTTCAAGACATATATCAAAACACTCATACTTAACGAAAATGGTTACAGTTACTTTTCCATTCTTTTCTTTCATCAAGAATTCTAGTCGTATTCTTACCCGTATTATACACAGCTTCAAAACGTACTTACTATGAGTATATACCAATAGGAACTAGCATGGGATTCCACTCTTGATTATGTCATGTATGACTAATCAATTTTAACTTCTACCATGAGCTAGTCAACTAACTAGAACTCTTTTTAACCCCACTCACCACTCACCAATTACCACTCACCATTCACTCCATTTCACTTCCAATTCTCTTTCTAATTCTCTCTCAACACACACATACTATTATGAACGTATTTTTCCAGTAGTTAATCATCATCTTCATCAAAAATCACTTCAAGAATCAAGCTATAATCATCATAGGAAGAACACTTCAAGAACACTTCAAAAATCCCTTCAAGTTTACTAATTTACTTCCAAGCTTTCTAATCCATTCCAAGTAATCATCTAAGATCAAGAAACCTTTGTTATATACAGTAGGTTATCTTTCTTATTCAAGGTAATATTCATATTCAAACTTTGATTCAATTTCTATAACTATAAACTATTTTAATTCGAGTAAAAATCTTACTTGAACTTGTTTTTGTGTCATGATCCTACTTCAAGAACTTTCAAGCCATCCAAGATCCTTTGAAGCTAGATCATTTCTTGTCACTTCCAGTAGGTTTACCTACTAAACTTGAGGTAGTAATGATGTTCATAACATCATTCGATTCATATATATAAAACTATCTTATTCGAAGGTTTAAACTCGTAATCACTAGAACATAGTTTAGTTAATTCTAAACTTGTTCGCAAACAAAAGTTAATCCTTCTAACTTGACTTTTAAAATTAACTACACACATGTTATATATCTATATGATATGCTAACTTAATGATTTAAAACCTGGAAACACGAAAAACACCGTAAAACCGGATTTACGCCGTCGTAGTAACACCGCGGGCTGTTTTGGGTTAGTTAATTAAAAACTATGATAAACTTTGATTTAAAAGTTGTTATTCTGAGAAAATGATTTTTATTATGAACATGAAACTATATCCAAAAATTATGGTTAAACTCAAAGTGGAAGTATGTTTTCTAAAATGGTCATCTAGACGTCGTTCTTTCGACTGAAATGACTACCTTTACAAAAACGACTTGTAACTTATTTTTCCGACTATAAACCTATACTTTTCTATTTAGATTCATAAAATAGAATTCAATATGAAACCATATCAATTTGATTCACTCAAAACGGATTTAAAATGAAGAAGTTATGGGTAAAACAAGATTGGATAATTTTTCTCATTTTAGCTACGTAAAAATTGGTAACAAATCTATTCCAACCATAACTTAATCAACTTGTATTGTATATTATGTAATCATGAGATACCATAGACACGTATACAATGTTTCGACCTATCATGTCGACACATCTATATATATTTCGGAACAACCATAGACACTCTATATGTGAATGTTGGAGTTAGCTATACAGGGTTGAGGTTGATTCCAAAATATATATAGTTTGAGTTGTGATTAATACTGAGATACGTATACACTGGGTCGTGGATTGATTCAAGATAATATTTATCGATTTATTTCTGTACATCTAACTGTGGACAACTAGTTGTAGGTTACTAACGAGGACAGCTGACTTAATAAACTTAAAACATCAAAATATATTAAAAGTGTTGTAAATATATTTTAAACATACTTTGATATATATGTATATATTGTTATAGGTTCGTGAATCAACCAGTGGCCAAGTCTTACTTCCCGACGAAGTAAAAATCTGTGAAAGTGAGTTATAGTCCCACTTTTAAAATCTAATATTTTTGGGATGAGAATACATGCAGGTTTTATAAATGATTTACAAAATAGACACAAGTACGTGAAACTACATTCTATGGTTGAATTATCGAAATCGAATATGCCCCTTTTTATTAAGTCTGGTAATCTAAGAATTAGGGAACAGACACCCTAATTGACGCGAATCCTAAAGATAGATCTATTGGGCCTAACAAACCCCATCCAAAGTACCGGATGCTTTAGTACTTCGAAATTTATATCATATCCGAAGGGTGTCCCGGAATGATGGGGATATTCTTATATATATGCATCTTGTTAATGTCGGTTACCAGGTGTTCACCATATGAATGATTTTTATCTCTATGTATGGGATGTGTATTGAAATATGAAATCTTGTGGTCTATTATTATGATTTGATATATATATAGGTTAAACCTATAACTCACCAACATTTTTGTTGACGTTTTAAGCATGTTTATTCTCAGGTGATTATTAAGAGCTTCCGCTGTTGCATACTAAAATAAGGACAAGATTTGGAGTCCATGTTTGTATGATATTGTGTAAAAACTGCATTCAAGAAACTGATTTCGATGTAATATATTTGTATTGTAAACCATTATGTAATGGTCGTGTGTAAACTAAATATTTTAGATTATCATTATTTGATAATCTACGTAAAGCTTTTTAAACCTTTATTTATGAAATAAAGGTTATGGTTTGTTTTAAAAATGAATGCAGTCTTTGAAAAACGTCTCATATAGAGGTCAAAACCTCGCAACGAAATCAATTAATATGGAACGTTTTTAATCAATAAGAACGGGACATTTCAGTTGGTATCCGAGCGTTGGTCTTAGAGAACCAGAAAATTTGCATTAGTGTGTCTTATCGAGTTTGTTAGGATGCATTAGTGAGTCTGGACTTCGACCGTGTTTTCTTTAAAAATGATTGCTTAACATTTTTGTTGGAAACTATATATTTTTAACATATGAATATTATGTGATATATTAATCTCTTAACGTGTTTGATATTATGTGATAGATGTCTACCTCTAGAACAAGTCCCATTGACTCACCTAATAATAATGAAGAGTCAAATGTAAATTGGAATGATTCGTGGACTGATTCACAAGTTCCCGAAGAGGAACCGGAAGAAGAGTCGGAACCGGAAGAAAAATCGGAACCGGAAGAAGAATCGGAACCAGAAGAAGAAATAGAACCGGTGGGGGAAATAATAAAACGGTTAAGTAAAAGAGAATCCTCAACCAACCGACCAAGGTTAATTATGGTCAATGGTGTTTCCGCCAAGGAAGCAAAATATTGGGAGGATTACCAATTCTCCGATGAATCGGATTCCGACGAGAATTCCGATGATGTTATAGAAATTACCCCAACTGAATTTAAAAAGGCAAAAGAAAATAATAAGGGAAAAGGTATAAAAATAGAGAAATCTAATTCCAACCCCGATGAACTTTATATGTATCGTCAACCCCCGAAGTCCTTAAGTTGTAACAATGACCTGGGAACCTCTAAACCACCAGGTTTTTCTAAACCAATGTGGACAACGACGGCTCGTATTAGGGGAACATCATATATCCCTAGAAACTTGGCAAAACGAACCAAAACCGAACAAGAAGAAACGAGCGAGTCGGAATAAGATAGTTGTATTCGTGTGGTGTAATATATGTAATATAGTGTACTTATGCTTTATGATATATGTAAAAATTGGTTGTATTAATAAGTATTTTTTTTATGAATCTAACTCTTGTCTATTTTACAGTATAAAAACACAAAATGGATAGACAACCCAAAATTTTAAGAGACCTACCCGGAGACATGATTGATGAAATCTTGTCTAGAGTCGGTCAGAATTCCTCGGCACAACTATTTAAGGCGAGATCAGTTTGTAAGACATTCGAAGAACGTTCTAAGAATGCCTTGGTTTATAAAAGGCTTTCGTTCGAAAGATGGGGGATATCACATTGGGAAATCCATAAGTTACGATGTGTTTACTTTGACGCATATATTGCGGGGAACCCAAATGCTATTTTACGCAATGGGTTAAGAAATTATTTTGACTCAGTATATCCGAATATAGGACTTCGTGATTTAGAAAAAGCGGCTAACATGCAACATAAAGAAGCATGTTATGCTTACGGGTTAGTAATGTTCGCTTCTCACCAAAGTGAGAACAAGAACATCAGGCTACAACTATTAAACAAAATGTTCCCACAAGTGACGGAGTCGGTAATTGGGGTAAGAAATGAGGTTTTTAGGTTATTACGAGACTGTTGGTCATTACGTAACCCTCGTCCCTTTGACGACGTTACAACACGCTGTCTTATCAACGGCCATAACGGTTATGTTCCACAAGACCAAGGATGGGAAGTAGTCCTAGTAAAACCAGAATGCATGACTTGTTTCTGGACGTATGAATTACGTGTCTTTATTGCCTTTGCTGAACGACTTGTGTACTAGCTAGAATTATCTTCACAACTATCTTGTATCAAAGTTATTGTGTGCTATATTTCATGCTTTATGTAAAATAAGCGGTATTGTAAGTTTGTAAAATATTGTATAAAAGTTTGAACGCGAAATATTATTACAATCAGTTTTTCATATAGAATTGTAGTAGTTGAATTGTATATTAGCTACTAAGTATGAACTTAACGGGTAGGTACTACCCGAATTTAAACTTATAAAACGCTAATATGAAGAAAAAGCTTTTATAAATGAGTTCATATTATGCTACGAAATACTATTAACTACTCTTAATATTCTGTATGATTAACTTGTTCCATTTGACTATTTTGAAGGAAATGGCACTGACTACTCGACACACCGTGAATATGAATGAAGAGGAATTCCGTACTTTTCTAGCTTCAAACATAGCCGCAGTACAGGCTGCGCTACATACCAACAATAACCTTGGATCTGGCAGTACAGGAAATCGTGTAGGATGTACCTACAAAGAATTCACTGCCTGCAAACCTTTGGAATTTGATGGAACCGAAGGACCGATCGGATTGAAACGGTGGACCGAGAAGGTCGAATCGGTGTTTTCCATAAGTAAGTGTACTGAAGAGGACAAAGTGAAGTACGCTACGCATACCTTCACAGGTTCTGCGTTAACATGGTGGAATACCTATCTAGAGCAAGTGGGACAAGATGATGCGTACGCACTACCATGGTCAGCATTCAAGCACTTGATGAACGAGAAGTACCGTCCCAGAACCGAAGTCAATAAGCTCAAGACAGAACTTAGAGGGTTACGAACCCAAGGATTTGATATTACCACGTACGAAAAACGATTCACAGAATTGTGCCTATTGTGTCCTGGAGCATTCGAAGATGAGGAAGAGAAGATCGACGCGTTTGTGAAAGGATTACCGGAAAGAATCCAAGAAGATATAAGTTCACACGAGCCTGCCTCCATACAACAGGCATGTAGAATGGCTCACAAACTAGTGAACCAGATTGAAGAAAGAATTAAAGAACAGACTGCTGAAGAGGCCAATGTGAAGCAAGTCAAAAGAAAGTGGGAGGAAAACGGTGATAAGAATCACCAATACAACAACAACAGCAATTACAACAATAATCGCAACAATTATCCCAACAATCGCAACATCAACCGCAACTACAACAAACGGCCCAATAACAACAACAACAACAACAATAACAGCAACTAAACAATCATCCCAACAACAATAATAACCGCAACAACAACAACAATCAGAAGCAGCTATGCCAAAGGTGTGAAAAGTTTCACTCGGGGTTCTGCACCAAATTTTGCAACAAGTGTAAAAGAAATGGTCATAGCGCGGTGAAGTGTGAGGTCTACGGACCAGGGGTTAATAGAACGAAAGGAATAAATGGTGTCGGAACGAGTAATGGCGGAGCAAGTAGTGTTGGAGAAAGTTATGCCAATGTAGTTTGTTATAAATGTGGAAAACTGGGCCACATTATTAGAAATTGCCCGAACCAGGAGAACACGAATGGACAAGGCCGCGGAAGAGTTTTCAATATTAATGCGGCAGAGGCACAGGAAGACCCGGAGCTTGTTACGGGTACGTTTCTTATTGACAATAAATCTGCTTACGTTTTATTTGATTCGGGTGCGGATAGAAGCTATATAAGTAGAGATTTTTGTGCTAAATTAAGTTGTCCATTGACGCCTTTGGATAGTAAATTTTTACTCGAATTAGCAAATGGTAAATTAATTTCAGCAGATAATATATGTCGGAATCGAGAAATTAAACTGGTTAGCGAAACATTTAAGATTGATTTGATACCAGTAGAGTTAGGGAGTTTTGATGTGATAATCGGTATGGACTGGTTGAAAGAAGTGAAAGCAGAGATCGTTTGTTACAAAAATGCAATTCGCATTATACGAGAAAAAGGAAAACCCTTAATGGTGTACGGAGAAAAGGGCAACACGAAGCTACATATTATTAGTAATTTGAAGGCACAAAAACTAATAAGAAAAGGTTGCTATGCTGTTCTAGCACACGTCGAGAAAGTACAAACTGAATAAAAGAGCATCAATGATGTTCCCATTGCAAAAGAATTTCCCGATGTATTTCCGAAAGAATTACCGGGATTACCCCCACAGCGATCCCTTGAATTTCAAATAGATCTTGTACCAGGAGCTGCACCAATAGCTCGTGCTCCTTACAGACTCGCACCCAGCGAGATGAAAGAACTGCAAAGCCAATTACAAGAACTTTTAGAGCGTGGTTTCATTCGACCAAGCACATCACCGTGGGGAGCTCCTGTTTTGTTTGTCAAGAAGAAAGATGGTACATTCAGGTTGTGTATCGACTACCGAGAGTTGAACAAACTTACCATCAAGAACCGCTACCCACTACCGAGAATCGACGACTTATTTGATCAACTACAAGGCTCGTCTGTTTATTCAAAGATTGACTTACGTTCTGGGTATCATCAAATGCGGGTGAAAGAAGATGATATTCCAAAGACTGCTTTCAGAACACGTTACGGTCATTACGAGTTTATGGTCATGCCGTTTGGTTTAACTAATGCACCAGCTGTGTTCATGGACCTTATGAACCGAGTGTGTGGACCATACCTTGACAAGTTTGTCATTGTTTTCATTGATGACATACTTATTTACTCAAAGAATGACCAAGAACACGGTGAACATTTTAGAAAGGTGTTAGAAGTATTGAGGAAGGAAGAATTGTACGCTAAGTTTTCAAAGTGTGCATTTTGGTTGGAAGAAGTTCAATTCCTCGGTCACATAGTGAACAAAGAAGTTATTAAGGTGGATCCGACAAAGATAGAAACTGTTGAAAAGTAGGAAACCCCGAAAACTCCGAAACACATACGCCAGTTTTTAGGACTAGCTGGTTACTACAGAAGGTTCATCCAAGAATTTTCCAGAATAGCAAAACCCTTGACTGCATTAACGCATAAAGGGAAGAAATTTGAATGGAATGATGAACAAGAGAAAGCGTTTCAGTTATTGAAGAAAAAGCTAACTACGGCACCTATATTGTCATTGCCTGAAGGGAATGATGATTTTGTGATTTATTGTGACGCATCAAAGCAAGGTCTCGGTTGTGTATTAATGCAACGAACAAAGGTGATTGCTTATGCGTCTAGACAATTGAAGATTCACGAACAAAATTATACGACGCATGATTTGGAATTAGGCGCGGTTGTTTTTGCATTAAAGACTTGGAGGCACTACTTATATGGGGTCAAAAGTATTATATATACCGACCACAAAAGTCTTCAACACATATTTAATCAGAAACAACTGAATATGAGGCAGCGTAGGTGGATTGAATTATTGAATGATTACGACTTTGAGATTCGTTACCACCCGGGGAAGGCAAATGTGGTAGCCGATGCCTTGAGCAGGAAGGACAGAGAACCCATTCGAGTAAACTCTATGAATATAATGATTCATAATAACCTTACTACTCAAATAAAGGAGGCGCAACAAGGAGTTTTAAAAGAGGGAAATTTAAAGGATGAAATACCCAAAGGATCGGAGAAACATCTTAATATTCGGGAAGACGGAACCCGGTATAGGGCTGAAAGGATTTGGGTACCAAAATTTGGAGATATGAGAGAAATGGTACTTAGAGAAGCTCATAAAACCAGATACTCAATACATCCTGGAACGGGGAAGATGTACAAGGATCTCAGGAAATATTTTTGGTGGCCGGGTATGAAAGCCGATGTTGCTAAATACGTAGGAGAATGTTTGACATGTTCTAAGGTCAAAGCTGAGCATCAGAAACTATCAGGTTTACTTCAACAACCCGAAATCCCGGAATGGAAATGGGAAAACATTACCATGAATTTCATCACTAAATTGCCAAGGACTGTAAGTGGTTTTGATACTATTTGGGTAATAGTTGTTCGTCTCACCAAATCAGCACATTTCCTGCCAATAAGAGAAGATGACAAGACGGAGAAGTTAGCACGACTGTATTTGAAGGAAGTCATCTCCAGACATGGAATACCAATCTCTATTATCTCTGATAGGGATGGCAGATTTATTTCAAGATTCTGGTAGACATTACAGCAAGCATTAGGAACTCGTCTAGACATGAGTACTGCCTATCATCCACAAACTGATGGGCAGAGCAAAAGGACTATACAAACGCTTGAAGACATGCTACGAGCATGTGTTATTGATTTCGGAAACAGTTGGGATCGACATCTACCATTAGCAGAATTTTCCTACAACAACAGCTACCATTCAAGCATTGAGATGGCGCCGTTTGAAGCACTTTATGGTAGAAAGTGCAGGTCTCCGATTTGTTGGAGTGAAGTGGGGGATAGACAGATTACGGGTCCGGAGATTATACAAGAAACTACCAAGAAGATCATCCAAATTCAACAACGGTTGAAAACCGCCCAAAGTCGACAAAAGAGCTACGCTGACATTAAAAGAAAAGATATAGAATTTGAAATTGGAGAGATGGTCATGCTTAAAGTTGCACCTTGGAAAGGCGTTGTTCGATTTGGTAAACGAGGGAAATTAAATCCAAGGTATATTGGACCATTCAAGATTATTGATCGTGTCGGACCAGTAGCTTACCGACTTGAGTTACCTCAACAACTCGCGGCTGTACATAACACTTTCCACGTCTCGAATTTGAAGAAATGTTTTGCTAAAGAAGATCTCACTATTCCGTTAGATGAAATCCAAATCAACGAAAAACTCCAATTCATCGAAGAACCCGTCGAAATAATGGATCGTGAGGTTAAAAGACTTAAGTAAAACAAGATACCAATTGTTAAGGTTCGATGGAATGCTCGTAGAGGACCCAAGTTCACCTGGGAGCGTGAAGATCAGATGAAGAAGAAATACCCGCATCTATTTCCAGAAGATTCGTCAACACCTTCAACAGCTTAAAATTTCGGGACGAAATTTATTTAACGGGTAGGTACTGTAGTGACCCGAACTTTTCCATGTTTATATATATTAATTGAGATTGATATTTACATGATTAAATGTTTTCAACATGTTAAGCAATCAAACTTGTTAAGACTTGATTAATTGAAATATGTTTCATATAGACAATTGACCACCCAAGTTGACCGGCGATTCACGAATGTTAAAACTTGTAAAAACAACATGACGATATATATATGGATATACATATGGTTAACATGAGATTATGATAAGTAAGTATCTCCATAAGTATATTAACAATGAGTTATATACAAGACTACTAACTTAAGGATTTTGAAACGAGACATATATGTAACGATTATCGTTGTAACGACATTTAAATGTATATATATCATATTAAGATATATTAATATATCATAATATCATGATAATATAATAATTTAACATATCATTAGATATAATAAACAATGGGTTAACAACATTAATTGAGATCGTTAACTTAAAGGTTTCAAAACAACAGTTACATGTAACGACTAACGATGACTTAACGACTCAGTTAAAATTTATATACATGTAGTGTATTTAGATGTATTAAAATACTTTTGGAAGACTTCAAGACATATATCAAAACACTCATACTTAACGAAAATGGTTACAGTTACTTTTCCATTCTTTTCTTTCATCAAGAATTCTAGTCGTATTCTTACCCGTATTATACACAGCTTCAAAACGTACTTACTATGAGTATATACCAATAGGAACTAGCATGGGATTCCACTCTTGATTATGTCATGTATGACTAATCAATTTTAACTTCTACCATGAGCTAGTCAACTAACTAGAACTCCTTTTAACCCCACTCACCACTCACCAATTACCACTCATCATTCACTCCATTTCACTTCCAATTCAATTTCTAATTCTCTCTCAACACACACACACACACACT
The DNA here is from genome assembly GCF_046630445.1 of Rutidosis leptorrhynchoides. Taxonomy (NCBI): domain Eukaryota; kingdom Viridiplantae; phylum Streptophyta; class Magnoliopsida; order Asterales; family Asteraceae; genus Rutidosis; species Rutidosis leptorrhynchoides. Next base: position 461,883,649 of record NC_092337.1, on the reverse strand, counting down.
ATTATGAACGTATTTTTCCAGTAGTTAATCATCATCTTCATCAAAAATCACTTCAAGAATCAAGCTATAATCATCATAGGAAGAACACTTCAAGAACACTTCAAAAATCCCTTCAAGTTTACTAATTTACTTCCAAGCTTTCTAATCCATTCCAAGTAATCATCTAAGATCAAGAAACCTTTGTTATATACAGTAGATTATCTTTCTTATTCAAGGTAATATTCATATTCAAACTTTGATTCAATTTCTATAACTATAAACTATCTTAATTCGAGTAAAAATCTTACTTGAACTTGTTTTTGTGTCATGATCCTACTTCAAGAACTTTCAAGACATCCAAGATCCTTTGAAGCTAGATCATTTCTTGTCACTTCCAGTAGGTTTACCTACTAAACTTGAGGTAGTAATTATGTTCATAACATCATTCGATTCATATATATAAAACTATCTTATTCGAAGGTTTAAACTCGTAATCACTAGAACATAGTTTAGTTAATTCTAAACTTGTTCGCAAACAAAAGTTAATCCTTCTAACTTGACTTTTAAAATTAACTACACACATGTTATATATCTATATGATATGCTAACTTAATGATTTAAAACTTGGAAACACGAAAAACACCGTAAAACCGGATTTACGCCGTCGTAGTAACACCGCGGGCTGTTTTGGGTTAGTTAATTAAAAACTATGATAAACTTTGATTTAAAAGTTGTTATTCTGAGAAAATGATTTTTATTATGAACATGAAACTATATCCAAAAATTATGGTTAAATTCAAAGTGGAAGTATGTTTTCTAAAATGGTCATCTAGACGTCGTTCTTTCGACTGAAATGACTACCTTTACAAAAATGACTTGTAACTTATTTTTCCGTCTATAAACCTATACTTTTCTATTTAGATTCATAAAATAGAGTTCAATATGAAACCATATCAATTTGATTCACTCAAAACGGATTTAAAATGAAGAAGTTATGGGTAAAACAAGATTGGATAATTTTTCTCATTTTAGCTACGTAAAAATTGGTAACAAATCTATTACAACCATAACTTAATCAACTTGTATTGTATATTATGTAATCATGAGATACCATAGACACGTATACAATGTTTCGACCTATCATGTCGACACATCTATATATATTTCGGAACAACCATAGACACTCTATATGTGAATGTTGGAGTTAGCTATACAGGGTTGAGGTTGATTCCAAAATATATATAGTTTGAGTTGTGATCAATACTGAGATACGTATACACTGGGTCGTGGATTGATTCAAGATAATATTTATCGATTTATTTCTGTACATCTAACTGTGGACAACTAGTTGTAGGTTACTAACGAGGACAGCTGACTTAATAAACTTAAAACATCAAAATATATTAAAAGTGTTGTAAATATATTTTAAACATACTTTGATATATATGTATATATTGTTATAGGTTCGTGAATCAACCAGTGGCCAAGTCTTACTTCCCGACGAAGTAAAAATCTGTGAAAGTGAGTTATAGTCCCACTTTTAAAATCTAATATTTTTGGGATGAGAATACATGCAGGTTTTATAAATGATTTACAAAATAGACACAAGTACGTGAAACTACATTCTATGGTTGAATTATCGAAATCGAATATGCCCCTTTTTATTAAGTCTGGTAATCTAAGAATTAGGGAACAGACACCCTAATTAACGCGAATCCTAAAGATAGATCTATTGGGCCTAACAAACCCCATCCAAAGTACCGGATGCTTTAGTACTTCGAAATTTATATCATATCCGAAGGGTGTCCCGGAATGATGGGGATATTCTTATATATATGCATCTTGTTAATGTCGGTTACCAGGTGTTCACCATATGAATGATTTTTATCTCTATGTATGGGATGTGTATTGAAATATGAAATCTTGTGGTCTATTATTATGATTTGATATATATAGGTTAAACCTATAACTCACCAACATTTTTGTTGACGTTTTAAGCATGTTTATTCTTAGGTGATTATTAAGAGCTTCCGCTGTTGCATACTAAAATAAGGACAAGATTTGGAGTCCATGTTTGTATGATATTGTGTAAAAACTGCATTCAAGAAACTGATTTCGATGTAATATATTTGTATTGTAAACCATTATGTAATGGTCGTGTGTAAACAGGATATTTTAGATTATCATTATTTGATAATCTACGTAAATCTTTTTAAACCTTTATTTATGAAATAAAGGTTATGGTTTGTTTTAAAAATGAATGCAGTCTTTGAAAAACGTCTCATATAGAGGTCAAAACCTCGCAACGAAATCAATTAATATGGAACGTTTTTAATCAATAAGAACGGGACATTTCAGATTTGTGGTGATTGTGATATACCTTATTTGTTAGTTTTCTCACGGGTTCATACGGGTCGAGAAATGTTTGTCAAACGGATGTTTGTTTCCGTTTTGTAGATTGTCCATTGTGACTATTTTCCCATCAAATTGGTATCTAGAGCTTAAAGTTATTTGATTGACTTGTGTGAAAGATGGAAGCTAATACAAGTAAGATGGTTAGTTTAAATGGTTCAAATTATCATGTTTGGAAAGGTAAAATGGAGGATCTTCTTTATGTGAAATATTATTATTTACCTGTTTTTACCGAGAGTATGCCTGAGGGTAAGTCTAAAGCTCAATGGAAAATTTTGCATAGACAGGTATGTGGGTATATTCGGTAATGGGTTGATGATAATGCAGTGAACCATATTACTGGGGAGACTGATGCTAAAGCCTTATGGAAAAAGTTTGAACAATTATATGAACGAAAGATTGGGAATAACATGTTGTTCTTAATTAAATAGTTGATGGGTTTAAAGTATCATGATAGGACTCCTATTACAGATCACCTAAATGCATATCAGGGAATTATTAATCAGCTTGCAGGAATGAGTATCAAGTTTGAGGATGAGGTTCAAGGTCTCTGGTTACTTGATACGTTACCGGACTCTTGGGAGATTTTTAGGACATCTTTGTCCAACTCTGCACCAAATGGTATTATCACCATGGAATTGGCTAAGGGTAGTATTTTGAATGAAGAGATGAGAAGAAAGTCACAAGGTTCCTCTTCACAGTTAGATATCTTGGTCACAGAAATGCGGGGGAGAAGTCATAGTAGAGGTCATGGTAAAAGAGGCAAGAATCGTAGTAGCTCAAGAAAAGGAAAGTTTTCTAATGTTAAGTGCTATCATTGTCGTAAAAAAGGGCACACAAAGTGGTATTGTCCACAGTTAAAAAATAAGAAGAAAAAGGCATATGACAAGAATAAACAAAAGAAAAGTGATGGTGGTGATGATGATAAGGTTGAAGTTAACGCTATCACGGATGAGTTCTTTGTTTGTATTGATTATGATATGATCAATCTTACTCATGATGACATGAGTTGGATTGTTGATAGTGGTGCTACATGTCATGTTGCAATATGTAGAGATCACTTCTCATCTTAAACTCCAGGTGACTATGGATTTGCTAGGATGGGTAATTTTGGGTTACCAAAGATCGTTGGTATTGGAGATGTTTGTTTGAAATTTGGCACGGGAATGGAGTTAGTTTTTCATAATGTAAAACATGTTCCGGATATGAGACTTAATGTTATTTCAACAGGCATTCTTGATGATGATTGTTATTATAACGGTTTTGGTAATGGTATTTGGAAACTAACTCTTGGTTCTATGATAGTGGGAAGAGGCAAGAAAGACTTAAGATTATACATAACGCGTCCGAAGATCATCCAGAACATTGTTAACGCAGTGGACAATGTTGATTCTACCGAGTTGTGGCATAAAAGACTTGGCCACATGAGTGAAAAAGGGATGTCTATCTTATTTAAGAAGAATGTGTTGTCGGGTGTTAGTGATATTAATTTGAGTAAGTGTTCTCACTGTTTGGTAGGGAAACAGACCAGATTTGTGTTTAAGAGTCATTCTCCTTTTCGAATGGAGAACGTACTTGATCTAGTACATTCAGATGTGTGTGGGCCTATGAAGACTAGAACACTTGGTGGATGTTCCTACTTTGTTACATTCATCGATGATCATTCCAGGAAGGTGTGAGTTTATACCTTAAAGTCAAAGGATCAAGTATTTGAAAAGTTTAAGGAATTTCATGCACTAGTTGAAAGGAAAATGGGGAAGAAGCTCAAGTGTATTCGGACTGATAATGGTGGTGAATACATTGGGAGCTTTGATGCTTATGGTAAGGAGAATGGTATTCGGCATCAAAAGACTCCACCAAAGACACCTCAGTTGAATGGCTTAGCAGAAAGGATGAACAGAACTTTGGTTGAGAGAGTTTGATGTTTGCTTTCACATGCAGGGTTGTCTGATTCCTTTTGGGGTGAGGCTTTAAATACGACAGTTCATATTATTAATCTAACCCCTTTTGTACCTTTGTGTTTTGATGTTCCTAACAGGGTTTGGAGCGGCAAAGATGTTTCTTACTGTCATTTACGAGTCTTTGGATGTAAAGCTTTTGTTCATGTTCCCAAAGATGAGAGGTCAAAGCTTGATATGAAGACTAAGCCATGTGTATTCCTCGGCTATGGTGAAGATGATTTTGGGTACAGGTTATATGATCCAGTTCAGAAGAAACTTGTACGAAGCTGAGATGTTGTGTTTACAGAAGATCAGATGTTAAAAGATGTTGATAAGATAGATTCAGTTCTTCAACCTAGTGCTGATCTTGTTGATTTGGATCCAGTTACTCTACAACATGTTGGAGATGATGTTCATAATGCTGAACATGGTACTGATGATGATTATGCTTCAGAGCAGGTAGAGATTCCAGTACCAGATGTGTGCCTATTTATCCCACTTAGGTGGTCTACCCGAGACCGTCATCCTTCTGTTAGATATTCTGCTAATGAATATGTACTACTCACTGATGGGGGAGAGCCAGAGTGTTCTGCAGAAGTATGAAAGATGAGCATAAGAAAGAGTGGGGTGAAGCCATTCAAGATGAGATGAATTCCTTACATGAGAACAATACTTATGAGCTGGTGAAGTTACCTAAAGGCAAGAGAGCTTTGTGAAATAAATGGGTATTCAAAGTGAAGACAAATGAGCTTACTTCACAACCAAGGTACAAAGCTAGGTTAGTCGTTAAAGGATTCAGCTAGAAAAAGGGTATTGATTTTGATGAGATTTTCTCACCGGTCGTGAAGATGGGATCTATTCGAGTGGTTCTTAGGTTAGCTGCTAGTCTTGATCTTGAGGTTGAATAGATGGATGTCAAGACTGCTTTTCTTCACGGTGATTTGGATAAGGAAATCTACATGATGCAACCTGAAGGTTTTTGGGTTAAGTGTAAAGAAGATTATGTTTGTAGACTTCAAAAAAGTCTATATGGGTTGAAGCAAGCACCGAGACAGTGGTATAAGAAGTTTGAGTCGGTTATAGGAAAGCAAGGCTACCGAAAGACAACTTCAGATCATTGTGTTTTCTTTCAGAGGTTTGGTGATGATGATTTTATCATATTGTTGTTATACGTTGATGATATGTTGATTGTTGTTAAAAATATTAAAAGAATTGCGCAGTTGAAGCGAGAATTGAGCAAGTCTTTTGCTATGAAAGAGTTAGGGCCAGCAAAACAGATTCTTGGCATTCGTATTTCTAGAGATAGAGGTGCTAAGACGTTACATATATCACAAGAGCAATACATTGAAAAGGTGCTTAGTAGATTCAACATGGAGAATGCTAAAGTGGTTAGTTCCCCTCTTACTAACAACTTTAAGCAAACAGATAGAGATTGCCCTACTTCAAAGGAGGATGTTGAGGAGATGGACAAAGTTCCATATGCTTCAGTGGTTGGTAGCTTGATGTATGCTATGGTGTGTACTAGGCCTGATATAGCTCATGCGGTAGGTGTTGTTAGTTGGTTTATGTCAAATCCAGGTAAGAAGCATTGGGAAGCAGTTAAATGGATTATGAGATACTTACGAGGTACTTCAAAGTTGGGTATCACATTTGGAAATAGAAAGCCGATGCTTGTTAGTTATACAGACTCAGATATGGCAGGAAACAAAGATAACATGAAGTTCACTTCTGGATATTTGATGACTTTCGCAGGGGGAGCAGTTTCATGGCAATCAAGGTTACAAAAGTGTGTTGCATTGTCTACAACCGAGGCTGAGTATATGGCAGCAACATAAGCGTGCAAAGAACTATTGTGGATGAAAAGGTTTCTACAAGACCTTGGGTTTAAGCAATCACGATATGTGGTTCTTTGTGACAATGAGAGTGCGATTCATTTGACTAGAAATTCTATGTATCATAAGCGGACAAAACATATAGATGTGCGGTATCATTGGATTAGAGAACGTCTTGAAGATGGTTCGTTTGAACTTGATAAAGTTCACACCGATGATAATGGTTCCGACATGTTCATAAAGGCTTTAGCAAGTGAGAAGCTCAAGGTATGTTACTCGATCTCCGGGATGGCGATTCCTTCCTCAAAATTAGAAAGGGAGAGATTTGTTGGGTTTTTATTTAAGTTTTCAAATATGAGGAAAGCTTAGCCCAAGCCCAACAAATTTAGGCCCAAGATGCTTGTTGACTTGGTCAAGTGTCTTAGGCATTATTTGAATCAATTGTGCAACTGTATTCATTAAAAGAGAGATTACAGAGAGAAGTGAGATCAAGAAAAGAGTGAAAACCCCATTTCCATCTACAGTGACAGCAGGCCAGAAAACCTTCGATCCCCGGAGATCCAACCGTTGAATCTTCACTTTTTTTGGGCCGTGTCTTCCTGACATCAGTGCCAACATTTTCAACCATTGAATTCGTCTAAAGAGGTCTGTAGCTCGAGTTAAAGCAGGTCGAACAGTAGCAGAAATATAGGTGAGATAATTCCTCTTTTGTCTTTTAGGTTGTTCATATACTTGTTGATTGTTGTAGTTCAAGAGTATGATGATGTTGTATACCTCTATATGATCTAGAGAAGACCTATTGTATTGTTCTCTTTGTTGAGGATAGTGGAATTTAAGTGACTTATGAGTCCCGTGGTTTTTACTCTCGGTTTTGAGAGGTTTTCCACGTAAAAAGTTTCGTGTGTATTGTGTGTGCTCAATTATTTTGTATTTGCTGATTTGGGATAGAATTGGGGCTGATTTATGGTGATTGTGGTATACCTTATTTGTTAGTTTCCTCACGGGTTCATACGGGTCGAGAAATGTTTGTCAAACGGATGTTTGTTTCCGTTTTGTAGATTGTCCGTTGTGACTATTTTCCCATCACCCGTATGATCTCGGATGGATACAACAAGGGTCGGATACGCGGGTTACCTCACAATGTAAGTTGCGTTTTGCTATAACTAGTCAATATATCGATGAAGTGACATGTGAAGTGGTCCCGTTAGACATTTGCCAAGTTATTCTTGGTAGCCCATATTTGTGGGAAAGAAATGCAATTTATTTCTGGAGGGAGCAAAAGTACCAACTTGAGAAGGATGGCAAGAAATTTTTGGTTAGAAATCACAGAATATCACATGGAATCAAGTGCGTAGCATCTGGGAAATCAGTAGGCTAGTTAATACTTCAACGAGTTTTGTGCTACTGTCATTGAGATATATCAAAGAAGAGTCCAAGGTATCAACACTAACCCTGAATTGTGGTGATAGTACTAATGGAATTCGTGACCTCGTAATAGATGTCTCAGGTATGTCTATGTCTGATGAATCGGTTTGTGTACCTCTTGACCGAACCATGAAGCACAAGATACAACCTCTAGTTGATTCGACTCGTATAGCGCCAGTTGGGTGCATTCGTGAAAATAAAAGGGCTCAACAATTTTTTAAGAAGTCGCATGCCAAGTACAAGAAACGTCACGATCAACACCGGGTAGAAGGTAATTTCCAAGTTGGTGATTTAGAATGGTTATACTTGGTTAAAGCTTGTTTAAAAGAAATTAAAGTTGACAAGCTTAAACTATTTGAGCCTTCTATGTTGGATGAGGAGATTCACACATCATTGCCCACTGTTGAAGACTTGCTAACAGACCAAGAGAAGGTACTTGCAAAAGGTATCATACTTGGACGCAAATCAAGTTTCAGGCTATCGAAAACTATAGCTAAAGAACGTTTACCGCATCTACAGTTCTAGGCTCGACGTGAGTCGAGTTTTTCGCCGGAGAAGGGGAGGAGTGATCCGTAGGATCCTAACCAACTCCGAGAATTGTGGCACAAAATCAGAGTAAAAAAAACCCATCTTTTACTCAAATAAGATCGTGACTTGTGGTTCAGTTAAAAACTGCACACGATGGGCACATGTGACCATTAGTGGGAATCATGTAGAGATTGCTTCTTTTTGCATTATTATAAATAAAATGTAAAAGGAAAGAGTGGGGCAGCCTTTAGTAATTTTGTATCCATACACATACATGTACTAAAGAGAAAACAATAAACCAAGCTTTACCCCATAATTCTTTTGTTGTCCTTAACATATTCGTTTAGAATATTCAACAACAAACAAACATTAGCATCCTTACGAATTGTGTTTGTGTTCTTACGTTCGTAACGGATCACCTACTCCTTTTTAGTTTAGACACTTCCGTTATCACTTAACTCATGAATAACTTTGACATGTTTTAACACCTATATGTATCAAAAAATTGAAAGTGTGGAAAAATATGATGTCAAAAAATTGAAGTGTCAAAAAATTATTGAAGGTGTATTAACTTTTTGACACTTTTAAAGTGTCAAAAAGTTTTCTTATGGCAATTTTAAGTGTCAAAAACTGAGTAACACCTATAGGTGTCAAAAACATGTTTAATTATTTACATTTTAAGGCGTCAAAAAATAATGCAAGTGTCAAAAAATGAATTTTTTTTTGTAGTGAAACTACAAAACAAGCCATGGGTGAAGATTAACGGGAAACGCGGGACAACTCTTAACGGGATATCATTTCTAAACCCTACCACACCAATAAGGTTGGCTGATGAATTCAAAGTGGAGGGATCTGTTGGTCCCTTGATAACAACAGGAGTATTGTAGAGGGGGGGGGGTGAATACAATTTCTTTTAAATAACTTAGCAGTTAAACACGATTGGTATTCAAGCATGTAAACTAAATAGAGTCACAGGTAATTTTTAACGTTATTCTTTATTGATTGAATCACAAAGAATCACAACTATCCTTGGCGGAATGATAGTTGGTTGATACAGATTATCTAGAATATCGCTAAGAGGTAAACTAAAAGCTATTACACGTTTTTGACTCTAAATAAATAAACCCACACCACTCATTGTTACAATAGTGGATACAACAATTTATAGTAGTCCTATTAACCGTGTAATAGTTCTATTGTCCACTGGTACATAGGATGTCTGTACTTGTGGGGACAACTGCATCAGAGAGCATGCTCTCCTCTTTCCTCTTTGGTAGCTATTTGCATAAACACCCCAATTCGGTTAGGCATCACTATTTGATTAAACAAATAGAATGTTGTGTTCCCTAGGTGTTGACAAAGTATAACCCATGTTTGCACATGTGTTAAACTTCTGCATTCCCACGTGGTCTTGTAAGGTCACTTGTCAGCCGCCGACGCGTGTCCTTTTCAGTTCAAGTTTGTCTTTGACTTCTGTTGAATAGTACCATTGATGTAGACCACTCGAGAAACTACTATGCTTATAATTGAGCATAGATGTCTTATGTAGTAAGCTGCATTCCAGCTGTGCTGGTTCTTCATTGCTGAGACACTTGATATTCTTGAACTGCTGAGTACACATCCTGTGCTGATTGAAGAACACTGTCTACCTTGTACTGGTAGACTGAGCAGCAAACTAAACACTCGACACAGCAATATCTGCTGTCTATACATAAACAAACTTGTGCTGATTGCACATAACATTTTAGTAAAAATAAATTACAGTTTTATCATAATTAAATCCTTAATTATTTTGGGGACTCAACAATCTCCCCCTATTTGATGATGACAAAACCTATGACATATAGAGAAAACACTAAAGCTAGCACCGAGGTACCTAATGAAAAATAGGCAGTAAATTTGTCCCCTTTTAAGTTTGTTTTTGGGATCTTTTGCTTAGTTATCTATATCTTATAATTTGATATGATGTTGAAGATAAACTCATTTCACTTTCATTACAACAGAGTATATACAGTAATTACAAGAACATCATAATGAAAAATGAAATAAACAAAAGATACAATTTGAGCACTAGAGGGCTATCTATCTTTATCTTTATCTAATTCCTCTTCAGATAGCTCCTCTTGTTTGATTCTTCAGGCTTCAGGAAACAGGATAGGTATATCAGCAGGATCAAATACAGGAATATGAGGAGGTAGAATGATGCGATCTCTTCTTTGTGAGCCTTCACCGGTAGATTTCTTTCCTTTAGGTTTTTGAGAAAGTACTTCTTCTACGTTTACCACTGGTGCATTCCCAAATTTTGTAGCTTTGTTGAAGAGATCTTAGAGTTCTGGCTTCAATGACCTTTTAATACCACTTTCAGCTTTACCAATGAAATACTCCAATATCTCCATCCATTCACTGAATCCTAAAGATCGTAACTCATCATAATTTATCCTTTCTTGAACATTATTTTCCCTGCTGACATTGAAAGCTCTTTTTAAGCCTCTGTGCACCTTGATGATCTTTCTGGGATTTGATCTTCTGTACATCACATCACCATACCTGCTCATATAATAATGATCAGATAGTTCTATGGTTCGAGCAGTTTCTTTAGGAGCAATAGCAGGTGCTTTCTCAGCAGCTTCTAGTTTATCAAGGGCCTTATCCTGTTCCTTGACAATGGCTTTAGCTAATTTGAGGGACTCATCCTCTAGCTTTCTATCAGCAGCCAATTTGTGTTCTATTTCCTGAAGCCTTACCCTCTCAGCGAGTTCAGCATCAGCAGCCTCCCTTCTTTGCATTTCAGCTTGTTAGCCTAACAGATAATCATCAGCAGTAATTTTCAGGGACTTTGCTATTTCAATCATCTTTCTACCCTCTTCAGTTCTAAAGGCAGCACGATACTCCCTTAGATCCATACCCAGCTGGCAAGCCTCTTGAAATTGGGCTTTCTCCTCATCAGTAGAGAGCCTTTGACCACTGTTGTTTAAGTATACACCAATTTCAATGCCATAAGTCAAGGCAGTGTAGAGTGGCTGATCAAGAGGATAATGCACCAATCTAACTTGGCGTATCCTTTCATTAATAGCAGCTTGTCTTTGCTCAAGCAATTCTGGTACAGTGATCTCCAGCCTGTAAGCATCTCTTTCATCTTGATTCATTTTAAATAAGTCTGGCTCACCACGGGCAACTGAATCATCTTCCCAAGTTCTTTGTTTACCATGACATTTTAGGAAAGATGGAGGATACATGATTGATTCACCTATGCCAGATGAACACACTGGAAACTAATTAACACGATTATCCCGTGTTCTGTTAAAATAAGTGAGGGTCCAGGGAGAGATAGGTGATTGAACAAATAAGTGATCTCCACTACCCCAGACTGTAAATTCAGCAGGATTAATCGTATCATCATCTTGATTATCACCCAACACATCCACCTTTGCTGGGTCTTCAACACTTGTTTCACCCAGCAGCACACTACTGGCTGGGTCTTCATTCACAGCACTCCTTGCTGTGTCTTTAGTACTAGCTGACTGATTAGTATTACCTGGCACAACTGCCTCAGTATCTTCATCAGCTGCATCAAATAGGGGTCCTTTCCTTAGGTGGTTGTCTCTAGGAGCAGATTTCATCCTTTGTTTGTCAATTGGCATGGGTTCAGCTGATGGTTCTTGTGTTGATACTAGTTCTTGTGGTGGCAGATAGGGAACAATAGCAAGATGCTCCCCCTGAATATCAACATCTGCTGGCTGTTGTTGTGTAGCTGGCTGAGTAGACGATACTGGTCGAGAAGATGAGCTAGTTTCTAACATTGCATCCAGCCATTTCATAAATACATCAGCTCTAACTCCTCCTGACCCAGTAGAAGCTAAATAGTCTTTCATTTCTTCAGGAGTCATCTTCTTTATTCTATCTGCTCGCTCAGCATACATCTTGGCTTTCTTTTTATCATACTTGATCATGAACTTAGTATTTCTTTTCAGTGTAACCCTTTTATATTCTTCAATGCTGATCAGATCATCATCAATTTCACGCTTATCAGGAGTGAGGGTTCACCTACGCTCCATTTTAAGTCTTTTTAAAGCAGCATAGGCCCCAAACTTAGCGTTGAAAGCATCATCTAATTCCTGCTGTCTCTTCTGATGTCTCTCCATTTTTCTTTTCAATTTACATTCAATGGTTTGAGAGACAGTAAAAGATTCAGCAACAGTCAATTCAGAAACATCACTGGGCTTACTGCCAGAACCAATATCATCCACTGATGTGGCAGACACACTGGGTTAAGATTCACCAGCTGCCTGTACACCAGCTTCAGTATGAGCGTTGCTGGGCTTAGTGCCAGTACCATCACCACCATCATCATCATCATCATCATCATCATCTCTCCTCTGCTGTTTAAGAGCCTTTTCATGCTCATGCTCCCCCTAAGATTGTTTTCTCTTTTTGGACTTTTTCTTAGACTTCTTCTCCCCCTTTTTGTCATCAGCAGGGGCAGAAGGGTGAGTAGGGGAGACCTGTGCATCAAGGTCACTATCTGACTGAGGAACAGAGAAAGCAAAATTGTTCCAGTCAGCATCAGCAGGAGAAAGATGGTCACCAGGATCTACGCCATATTGTCTTAGGCAGAGGTTGGAAGTACGAACTTCATTTCTAGCAACACCCATGGCCATGTTTTGGACATCAGCCCTAACACCAGCTTGAAGATCAGCCATGCGTTACATTACCTCCACCATTTGAACATAAGTTGAGGCAGGAATCATAGTAGCCATTTGCTGTTCTTGCGAATCCAATCTCTCTTCTAACACCCTGTTTTTTTTATCAAGGAAAAGAATTATGCGATTAGCAGCATCCAAATCAGCTTGAAGACGGGCAATATCCTCAGTATACTCATTGTGAGAGATGATTCGCTTCTTTAAATCCTCCTCATCTTCATGTTGTTTGACAATGGCTTCCACAGCAAGATCTGCAAAGGCACACACTTGTTTGAGCTGGTTCTCAATAGAAGAAGTGGTAACCTCCCCAGCTGTGCGTACAGCTTTAGACACTCTTTCAACAATAGCAGATCGAATGGTCTTCTGTAGATCCAGTGTGACTTCAGCTAATGTCTTATAGACAGCCAAAGTGGAGATGGCAGCCACCTCATCAGCATTAAACTTAGTATAGCTGGTTGAGGGGCGATCACTAGCAGCTAACACAGGAGTACCTCCATGGGGTGGTGGAGGTGGAAGGTCAGAGTCAGACTCATCACCATGATCACCATCATTTTTACCTTCACCCAAAGGTTTAGAACCACTGGTATCCTTGTCAGCATCATTATCAGCATCATCAGTGAGATCCACTGGTTTATCTTTGGATCCAGTCACATTATCATGAATGAATGGCTCTTCCTTACCAGTACCTTTATCAGCATCACCATCAGATGAAGAAGATGATGAGGAAGAAGCTGATGAATCAGAAGGTACTGGTGAATCAGGAAGTTGTTGCATGATATATTTACCAGTAGTGGGATCTCTGATGAACTTGAGAGGCCTCCATGTACCAGGCCATGGAGAAACAGCTGGAGCCATACCAAAATAGTGATAGTATGACTGCTCATTGATCTGTTCCAAAGTAGCCAGCCTCTCATATACCTCCTTTCTTGCTGGTTGATCAAGCTGAGATAACATTTCAGTCAGCTCTTCCCTAGCTAGTTTACTGGCTGACACTAGAGCACTTGGGGATCAATAGTCAGCTGATCCACCAGCAAGGCAACTCTGGGAGTGATGGAGGCTCTCCTATAGATGAAGTTATGTACAACTTCATCAGGATCTGGTACCTGGCACACATATGGCTGCTGCTCAGCAGAAGCAGTAGCCTGAGACGAATCAGTATTGGCAGTAGCAGAGGTACCAGCATCCATAATGGGTTTCGTAGAACCAGTAGCAGCAGTAGGTGACTGTGCAGTAGGTGAAGAAGCAGCATCTACAGCACCTGTAAAGAAAGTGTCCGATGTTGAATTAGAAACCTGTAGATTACCAGCGGAATCCACAGTAATAAATTGTCTCGATTGAAGATCAAAAACATCCAGAATAACAGTAGGAGCAGCAGTTGTAGTAACAGTGGGAGTGGTAGCAGCATCAATATCAAGAACCTCCTTAACAATGTTATCAATAACCTTTTCAAATACCGGAGGAGGTTCCATTATCATCTCATCAACCACTTCAGAATCAGTGGTTGAAGCAGCAATACCAGAGACAGTAAGAGGAGTAGCAGATATATCAGCAGTAGCTACCTCCTCATTAACAGTGAGATTAGTGGAACCAGCAACCACATTGTCTCCAGTAGAGCCAGCAACAGTAGAGACAACAGTACTAGTGTCAGCACCACCAGTAGGAAAATCAGTAGCACCAACATTAGTAGCAGTAGCAGAGAGCTCATCAGTAGAAACATTAACATCCTTTTCTTGCTCTCCCTCTTCCTGTTCATCTACCCTGCTAAGAACTGAAACAAAAGAACATTTTATGTTAACAACTGTAGAACCAAATAAATTTGACTCAACAATTGCATCTGTTGTTGGTCTCTGGGGACAGACTGGTGGTTTAGTCAGCCCTTTGATTGAGACAGAGTTAGGTGTCTGTAAGTGCAGCTGTAACTCTGCTGACTCATTGGCAACACATGTTGACCCAGATAGTGTAAGAGTTCTGGCTGGTAATGATGTAGGAGTGAGACTCTTATCATGATCCAAGTAACATATTGACTGTGCAGTAGCCTAAGCTGATTCAACACGATGAGGAGCCAGCTCAAGATTGCTTTGGGGGTTAGTAATGTTCTCTACTAGTTGTACTGTCAGTAGAGGATATTGCATTATGTTCATTTGAGAAAAATGTGGAAGTGTTTGGTTAGAAGAATATGGGTTGCTACTCTTCTTAACACTAGTTTTAAAACCAGTCAGCTTGGGAGCCAAGGTTATACCTTTAACTCCACTTTCATTTTTCAAGTCAACAGTTAAAATGTTTTTAATTAAGTTAGAATTTTCTGCTGTATGGTCTAGAAACGCACCAGGTTCCATAGCCATATCCTTTGCAGGAGCAGCAGTTGAGACTGGTGCAATCTCCCCCGTGGTTTGCTTGGAGCCAGCCTTTGAACGTTTGGATTTGCCTGTTACCAAGAATAGATAAGCAACGGATTCCAATACTAGAATTGGGTAGTCAGTATATAAGACTAGGGCTGCTCTTTATTATCAGAGAGCACTAGATTCTTATACAACTACTGCTTTACCAGTATGTGAGACGGTGGCTGTTCTAGTTGAGGTAGCTGGCTGCTTCCTACGCGTAGCTGGCTTACGCAGAGAACCCTCCCCCTCAGCTGGTGCAGAACCAGAGGTAGTCGATTGGTTAGCTCCACCTCGAGCAGCAAGATACTCGAGCATGCCTGGTGTCAAACCAGTATATGGAGCAGCAGGTGCATCTTTTGGCATACCCCCTTGTTTTAGAGGCAGGTCGTATGATTGATCAGCAATCTACTGGTAAGCTTCACCCAGCTCACTTTCAAAAACCAGGCTTAAGAACCTTGGAAAGGGGATTAAATGTGTTCGTTTAGGTGCTTGCACCATCTCCCTTAGTCTCAAATAAATCTCCCCGGCATAATCAATGTTCCTGTTGAACAATAAACCATGACCAATTTTAAGCTCAAAATCTGAGCACTGGTCAAAACTTCATGATTTTTGGCTGATGCACTGGGTCAGCAGCCCAAAGAAGTAGTACCAAAGAGGTGGCATATGCTCCTCAAAGGTGTATGAGCTATGGGTTGAGAAAACCCAATGATTTCTAGCACCTCCCTTCTGAAGACATCACTGGTTGGTGAATCGACAAACAGTCCATTTGGTAATTGAAGGGCATGGTGGATGGCTTCAGCGGTGATGGAGCAAGTTAGGGTTTCGGTTACCATGCCACGAATACATGGAAAATTCTGGGGAGTGGTGGCAGTATACCAAAATCGTGCCAAGCAGGCAGCATATAATCGTGAAGGTACACCGGTGATAGCTCTAGCCAGAGGAGATTGCCGGATGTAGTCAATTAGCGTTTCATAACCCATATTGGCTTTTGATTTGGGAATGGAGAGTGAATGAGTAGCATTGCCTCTCGATAGGCGAATAGTCATGTGTTCAGGTGCATTAGCAGCCCTAACCAGATCTGGGTGGAGATTGAACAGTGGTCCTTGAACAACCGGTTCCTCTGGTGCCGGTTGTGGATGTTTATCAGGTTGATGTGCCGGTTGTTGTTGTTGCTAATGTTGTTCCTCTGGCTGGTTTTCAACATGTGGTGATTGTGGTTGGTCTGCCATTGATGATATATAAAGATGAAGATATGAAGTTGTGAAAGTTGGAAGATTGGAAGATTTTTGAGAGAAAAAAGTGTGTGAATTTGAATAATGAATAATCAAAGGTTATTATGGAAGATAAAACACTCTTTTATCCGTTATGATTGGGTGAAAAAGTGCAGGAGAGAGAAAATGGCAACTGTCATCTGCAGGCGCGTGGGCAGATTTGACAGACAGGCACGCTTTCGAGGTGACACAGACTGTTGACATGACGTATATACGGCTTGAACACTTATACCTCCCATTCAGCATTAAATGCAGTAGGTTTTAATTCACAATTGATTTAAAGACCACAAAATAAGTTTTGTATTAAATACAAAATACTTTGTTACATTTAATATGTCATAAATTTAATTTAAATCATTGGGAGTAAATGAGTTTCAGTTTTAAGGAATCATTCAATTTTGTGAGTTATTTATTATTTCATTTAAAAACATTTTGAGTAACCAAAGTATAAAAGACCTTGTTGTACTGAGTGTTTGACATGTAGGCAGTAAGTTAACAAATGTGACTTACTGGTTTGCCCTACATGTTGTAAAGCCATCACACCAACAAAAATTGACTTTTATTTAAAGTTCAAGCATACCCAGCTCAGAGATGAGATAGTTAAACGTTTCTCATCTAAGGGCTTTGTGAATAGATCTGCTAACTGCTGGTCTGTTGAAATAAAATGTAGCTCCACATCTCCTTTTTGAACATGATCCCTTATGAAATGATATCGAACGTCAATGCGCTTTGTTCTTGAATGCATCACAGGATTGTTGGTGATAGCAATTGCACTTGTGTTGTCAAAGTAGATTGGAGTCTTTGTAACATGAACACCATAGTCTTTCAGCTGGCTTTGCATTCATAGTACTTGAGCAGTACAACTACCAGCATAAACGTATTCTGCCTCAGCAGTAGATGTGGACACGATATTTTGCTTTTTGCTCGTCCAGCTGACTAGCCTACCACCCAGTAACTGGCAACCACCAGTAGTACTTTTCCTGTCTATTTTACACCTTGCAAAGTCAGCATCTGAATACCTAATTAGCTTAAAATCCTGGTCTTTGGGATACCAAAGACCACGTTTAGCAGTAGCTTTCAGATACCTAAATATCCTTTTTACTGCTAGCAAGTGTGACTCTTTAGGATCAGCTTGATATCTGGCATAGAGACATGTGGCAAACATAATATCTGGTCTGCTGGCTGTAAGATAAAGTAGGGATCCAATCACACCTCTATATTCAGTGATATTGACTGGTTCACCATTGGGATCGACATCTATTTTAATAGATGCTTCCATTGGGGTCCTTATATCTTTTAAACAGGTCAGAGCAAATTTCTTTAACATATCTTTGATATATTTATCCTGACTTATAAAAATTCCATCATCAAGTTATTTAATTTGTAATCCCAAAAAGTATTGCAAATCTCTTTGTAAGCTCATTTCATATGTCTTTGACATAAGTTTTGAAAAATCTTGACAATGTTTCACATTTTTAGATCCATAAATAATATCATCCACATATATCTGTACCAGCAAGAGATCACCATCTGTCTCTTTTGAGAACAGAGTGGTATCAATTGTTCCAACTTTAAAACCTATACCAGTGAGATACACATGAGGTGTCTCATACCATGCTCTTGGAGCCTGTTTGAGGCCATAAAGAGCTTTGTCTAGCTTGTAGACATGGTCTGGATATTTACTGCTTACAAAACCAGGAGGCTATTTGACATAATCTTCTTCTTGCAGCTTTCCATTTAGAAATGCAGATTTAACATCCATATGGAATACCCTAAAGTTCATCTTAGCATCATAAGCTAAGAATAATCTGATAGCTTCCATCCTAGCCACTGGAGCATATGTCTCTCCATAATCCAATCCTTCTTCCTGTTTGAACCCTTGAGCTACCAACCTAGCTTTGTTTCTGATCACAATCCCATCTTCATCTATCTTGTTCTTGAAAACCCACTTGGTACCAATGATCTTCTTAGTTTCATCATCAGGTTTAGGTACCAATGTCCAAACCTTTTTGTATCTATACATCTAAAAGACATAGTGGAAGTGAATAGTAATCAGGGGTATTTCCGACTTTTCACCTTTTTTTGGAATTATTTAAATTTCGTTTCACCAACAAAGACCCTCAGACTTTTTCAAAAAATTCAAATCGATCCCCCAAACAGGGGTGTAAAGTGTCAAATGACCATTTTCATAAAAAAATCTTTAATAAACTCTCCCCAAATCTTCAACGGGTCATATCTTCTCGCTCGCAACGAGTTAAATTTTTCCGACACCATCGTTAAACTTGAAATAATTTTCGAAACACAATGTCATTAATTATACGCAATACGAACGCTTTTTAAAAAATGCTAAATATTTGGGGTACTTTTCATACATGTTGATTTTGCGTTAAATTTTTAAAAGTCGACAATTCCATAGCGAAATGCGGAGATGTATATATATATATTGTTAATTTAACATAACATTTAAATCTTTCACGAGCTATACCTTTTAGTTCGACTCGAGTTGCACTTCAACGACATCATCGTTAGCAACGAAATAATTTTACAAATTAAACACAATAAAAGACATTGAAAACCGAACCCCCGATGCGAAGCGAGGGTTCGAAACCTAGTTCCTATCAAATTGGGAGATCTCTTCTTGCATAGCTCCTGCCCAGCTTGGATCTTTGATTGCTTCATCAGGACATGTAGGTTCAATGGTATACACAAAATTTACATGCATACAAAAGTTGCTGGTTGCATGCCTTCTTGTTTTAACACCACTAGCCAGATTACCAATAACTTGCTCAATTGGATGCTCTTTTATCCATCTAGTGTTATGAACAGGTGAGCTTGTCGTGGAACACATAGCATCTTGATCATCAGCTAGTTTAAAGGTATGAGCAGCAGTTGGAGTGTGATCCTTCAGAACCAGTAGACCTATGCTCAAGTTGTAAGACTTCATTAGAGCCAGTAGGTCCACTTGGTTTAGACACAGATGGAACATAGTGTTCCATCTCATCATCAGAGAACCCAGCAATATGGATTGGTGAGGGATTTGCAGCTGGTTCTTCTTCATCAAAGAGCTTGCTGAGTAGGCTCTTCAAATAATAACTCTTCATCTTCTTGACTGGGAGATGAGGCTGGGGCAGTTTCATCAAATGTAACATTAATTGATTCTTCAAAACAACCCCTTCTTTTATTGAAAATCCTATATGCCTTTGACATGTTGGAATATCCCAAGAATATACCTTCATCAGCCTTAGCATCAAACTTGCCTAGCTGATCCCTATTGTTTAGAATGAAACAGGGAGTGCCAAATACATGAAGAAATGAAATTGAGGGTCTTCTTCCTTTGAGAACTTCATAAGCAGTTTTCTGATGTCTTTTCACTATTAAAGATCTATTCTGGGTAAAACATGCAGTGTTCACAGCTTTAGCCCAATATGAATTTTTCAGCCCAGACTCAGCTAACATAGATCTTGCTGCTTCAATGAGAGTTCTGTTTCTTCTTTCTGCAATATCATTCTGTTGAGGTGTTCTCACAGCAGAAAAGTTCTGTGAAATACCTTTGTCAGCACAAAATTCTTCTAATGTAGCATTTCTGAATTCTGTACCATGATCACTTCTTAGCTGTTTCACCAGTTGCCCATTCAAAAGCTCCATTCTTTTGATAAAATTGATAATTTCATCAACAGCTTCACTCTTTTGCTTCAAAAAGAATACCCAGGTGTATCTGGAATATTCATCAACAATAACTAGTGTATACTTCTTCCCACTACAGCTGGCCACATTAACACGACTAAAAAGATCCATATGAAGTAAATGAAATGGTTTCTCAACAGATGAGATTTGCTTTGATTTGAATGAGGCATGGTGATGTTTTCCCTTTTCACAACCAGGACACAATCTGTCCTTTCCATAAGACATGGTGGATAGCCCAGACACCAAACTTCTACTGGATAATTTGTGAATGTCTTTGAAGTTGAGATGTGAGAGTCTCTTGTACCATAACTACTTCAGGTTGTCTGCTGCCTTTGAATAGAAACAAGTATCAGTTGTTGTGACTGCTGTGTTCATGTCAATTTGATACATGTTTTCTTGACATTTTGCAGTCAGCAGTGGCTTCCCTGTCTTATCAAAAATAGTGCCAATTTTTTTTCTGAACTGGACTATCTTATTCTTACTTATCAGTTGGCTTATGCTAAGTAAATTATGTTTAAGCCCAATGACATATGCAACATTTGAGAACGTGACATTCCCATTTGTCAAAGTACCAAAACCCTTTGTGTAACCCAACGAATTATCTCCATACGAAACAATTGGACCATCCTTTTCTTGATAGTCCATCAGCAGGGACTTACATCCGGTCATATGTCTCGAACATCCACTATCGAGATACCAGATTTGCTTGTTTTGAATGCCCTACACAGTAGCTAAGAGATTAGTTCTTTTTGGGAACCCATCCAAGGATGGGTTCTGAAAGGGTCATCTTTGATGATCTCTTCTTGTCTGCTGGTTTGCTTGAAGAAGCAGCAGCAGATGGGGTTACGGTTAGAGGATACCGGTTGGCTAAGTGAAACTTGCTGCCACATTTGTAGCATTTTCTCACATTTGGTATCGGTGATTGGTCATACACTGAGTAAATGGGTGCAGTAAGATCGGGTCGACTTTTGGTTACTGCCTCAATTAGCTGGTCAAGCTTGACTGTCATAATCTCAGTGATAGACAGCTCATCATTCGAGTCCACTTTTGCTTTTCTCTTAAGGGAAACTTTCTTCTTGGAACCAGTACCATAGTCATGACGTATTACTTCGCCTTTATCACTTGACGAGCCAGCGTGGGAAGTTACTGGCTTGTCTACTGAAGCTGATGAGCTAGAAGAAGTTTTTCCTGCTGCCTTGAACTTGCCAGTATTACGTTTGACTGGCTTTTCTACAGCTACTGGTTGACCAGTAAGTTTGTCATCAGCTGGCTCAGCACAATTGGAACTCGAACACGAAGGGGAATCACTTGGTTTAATTTTTCTTAAATTATTTTCAGTGATTTCCCTTTTAATACGTCTTTCTTTTGGAGTCATGTAGTAGATGCTTGAGGGGTCAGTAGTCTCATCAATTGAGGTACTGGCTTCTCTTGCTCTAACTTCATCCTCCAAAATCTCTTTCATGGCAGGTGGTGGGGACACAGTAGGTCTAACAAACTTATTTGTCAAGACCTTTTTACCCTTAACTATCTTGGTCAGTTTCAAGAATTGGGTCCATGAAAGTAACTTCTGCAATAGCAGTAGCAGCATAGTCACCAGCAAAGAAAGCTTCAACTTGGGCAGGCACCTGCTCGTTAACACACTTGGCTGTGCGTTGAGCGGATGTACACCACGAAGTGACAACCTTTTTAAGATTATCCAGCTGGTTCTTGACTTTTGCTGCCTCAACGTGAAGAGATTTTAAAGCAAAGTTTTGTTTTTCAAGTTTGGAAATATCATCTTTCAAGATTTTAATTTCATCATTTTTGCTTTTAAGTTTCTCATTTAAAGATTTGTTGTCAGTTTTCAAAACTTCTTCACGTTTGCTGCCTCTACATAAGTCAACTCTTAGGTAGTCAAACATTTTGGCTTTTTCATCATCAGTATAAGTTCGAAAATTATCAACCTTACACATCAATTCAGTTTTCCATTGAGGTGAGTCTCTTTTCTGATCAGCTTCCCTCATATCAGCCAAAAACTTACTACCACAATCATCCTCATCAGACTCCTTGACCTCCTTGGCCATTAAACACAGCTTTTTATCTGGAGCATAACCAGCACCATCATCATCAGTATCACTATTAGAGGATGACGACGAGCTGGTTTCATCCCAATCATGATGCTCAGCAACTAGAACCTTTTCTGGCTTTTTACCCTTCTTATCAGTCTTAGCACTTTCCTTCATCCGAGCTTTCATAGCTTTGTACTTGTTCTTGTACTTGTCAGCTTTTGAGAAAGAGTTAGCATGTGAAGTTGAAGGTTTCCCGGACATGCATTCAGCAGCAAAATGTCCAACCTTCTCACAATTAGAACACTCAGATTTAGGACCCTTTACTGACTTGCTGCTATACCTAGCACTCGGTTTCTTACTCCCTTTGTATGCCTTGCTGGATCTATTATGATTGAACCTTCTAAACTGCCTAGCCAGCAAAGCCATACCTTCAGCAAACCCTTCTGCATCACTTTCATCATCACTGCTTTCTTCAGACCCAGTACCACTATCCACATCACTCTCAGCTGTCTCTTCTTCTGCCAATAACTTTTGAACCAGTAAAGCCTTTTGAGCTTTCTTTTTAGCAGCAGCAATAAGAGCAGTATCATCTGTCTTAGAAGATTTTGAAGTGGTGAGGGTAGACCTAAAGTTTTCTTTCAAGTTAAGTTCAAATTTAGCCTCTGCTTTCTCATGGTTCCAAAGTGAATTGTAGAGAGAAGACATGTTAAAGTTCTTTATGGTCTGAGTAGTTCCTAAAGGGTCAGTAGCAGATTTCCATTTAGTAGGCAGTGAATCAATGAATTTGTTTACTTGTTCAAATTCAGTATAGGTGACATTCAAAGTGATCAGGTCTGCAATTAAGGAGTTAAACCTAATAAAGGTTTGCTTAAGGGTTTCATTCTTGTCGGCAAAGAACATTTCATATTCTCTTTTCAAAGCAATCATTCAGTTCTGCCTTACTTCTCCCATACCCTCATAGGTGACATCTAGATAGTCCAACATAAGCTTGGCATTTTCTTTTCCCTTAATCAGTTTGAACAGTGGGTTAGGCAAAGTTATAGCTAACAGGGTTCTGATTTTAGGGACAAGTCCAACACGACGTTTATCCTCAGCATCCCATCTAGAAGGGGTGAGAATAACCTCTCTGCCAGGAATAGCAGGAGTGTCAGCTGTAGCTGGAGCACTACCAATAGTCTCAGTGGGAATAAATGGACCATCTGTGCAATACCAGGCATGAATGGGTCAATAGACTCAAGGTGAAGCATGAATATTGCCTTTCAAGTTTCATACTCATCTTTATCAAATTTGGGTGGTCTATTGGATGAGCCATTTTCAAGGTAAGCTGTATTTGAATATGCAGCCATGAGAGAATTCAGATCTACGATATTAATTATCAAGACTGAAGCTCTGATACCAGTTGTAGGTCCCTTGATAACAACAGGAGTATTGTATAGGGGGGGGGGGTGAATACAATTTCTTTTAAATAACTTAGCAGTTAAACACGATTAGTATTCAAGCATGTAAACTAAATAGAGTCACATGTAATTTTCAACGGTTATTCTTTATTGATTGAATCACAAAGAATCACAACTATCCTTGGCGGAATGATAGTTGGTTGATACAGATTACCTAGAATATAGCTAAGAGGTAAACTAAAAGCTATTACACATTTTTGACTTTAAATAAATAAACCCACACCACTCATTGTTACAATAGTAGATACAACAATTTATAGTAGTCCTATTAACCGTGTAATAGTTCTATTATCCACTGGTACATAGGATGTCTGTACTTGTGGGGACAACTGCATCAGAGAGCATGCTCTCCTCTTTCCTCGTTGGTAGCTATTTGCAGGAACACCCCAATTCGGTTTGGCACCACTATTTGATTAAAAAAATAGAATGTTGTGTTCCCTAGGTGTTGACAAAGTATAACTCATGTCTGTACATGCGTTAAACTTCTGCATTCCCACGTGGTCTTGTAAGGTTACTTGTCAGTCGCCGACGCGTGTCCTTTTCTGTTCAACTTTATCTTTGATTTCTGTTGAATAGTACCATTGATGTAGACTACTCGGGAAACTACTATGCTTATAATGGAGCATAGCTGTCTTATATAGTAAGCTGCATTCCAGCTGTGCTGGTTCTTCATTGCTGAGACACTTGATATTCTTGAACTGTTGAGTACACATCCTGTGCTGATTGAAGAACACTGTCTACCTTGTGCTGGTAGACTGAGCAGCAAACTAAACACTCGACACAGCAATATCTGTTGTCTATACATAAACAAACTTGTACTGACTGCACATAACATTTTAGTGTAAATAAATTACAGTTTTGTCATAATTAAATCCTTAATTATTTTGGGGACTCAACAGGATCATATAAGCTTGATTTTCCTAGTGAACCCCTAACTAGTCATTCTAGAATGGAAACATCGATTATTAATGGGACATATAAGGAATTTATGGAAGTCATATTACCCTATCTTCTAATAACACAACCAAGCTCTCCATTCCTATTGGTTAAAAAAAATTGTTCATACTATTCATAACCAATCTAAATTTGAGTCAACAAAAGTCAAGAAGTCTCAAGGAAAGTCAATTAGTCAAGGCTGGTCAACCTCTCATGTTACACCACTTATTTGGACTTCACAAAATTCAATTATTTATTATTTAATTTAATGTTTATTATACTTGAGAAGGCGTATTATGGTAAATAAAAAACCATCACCTTTGTACAATGTTAAACAAAAAGTCTTCATTATCTAACATCTATCCATGTCCTCCATCTCCTATGCCCTTACTTTTCTTGATCTTTGCTTGTGTTAACATCTTCTCTTCTTCCTTTTTTTCTTTATTTTATCCAATTGCAATCAGATTTCTAGACAGAGAAACTCAACTCAAGTGATTCGGACGAGGAGATGTTGTCACCGCCGTTACCGCCATCACCGCCGTCACTGCAATAAACTGTTTTGAGGAATGTAAATTTTTATCGAATTAAGTTGCACGAAGGCGCTGTTATGCATGAAGTTATATATTGTTTAGAAATTCAGTATTCATATATTTATTTCGATTTTATAATAAACGATTAGGCAACATGGATGTTTTTTGGGCTTCATGATTAACGAATTATTTGATGATTAACGATTCTTATTAGCTGTCTGAATAAAGATAAGGATTGCTTTTTCTCGGCTTCATGTTATCTGGGCTTCTTTCAATTGATTTCGATCTTCCATCTTCAAGGTGCTCTGATTATTTTAATTTACTAATCACCATATACCCTATTGATTAATCAGTGAAATCATTATTCTATATATTTAGTAGTTTATTTATTCATTATTTTGGTTGTTCTCACTTTTTAGATGAAGGTACGAAGTCATAAAATTGATAGTGGATGCATAATGTTTTTATTACTCAATGAACACCACCTGCTCGATAAAATGTCACTAAGAAGTTCAACAACGAATGTGGTTAGTTATTTAATATGAATTCATATTTTTTTAATTAATAAATTGTTATGCAGGTTTTTTAGGGTTATAATTAACTTATGAATTTGATTTGATCTTTGTTGTTTTGTTTGTTTAATTTTGACATTCTTTTGTGAAGTGATCAAAACTATATACAGCGGTTTCATCAGCTCGATTGACATCGTGTCTTGGAATAGACTCGAAGGGTTCAAGGTCCTTGTCTCAGGGTACGCATTCCAGTGCAAACCATGGTCTTTGACAATTTTCTGTGTTATATTTATATGTAAGCCATACATACTACTTTTGTTTTATATGTCAATGGCTTTTTTATTATTATTATTATGATTGGATACGGGTGGCAAAATGATCAGATCAGGGTTAAGTATGCTGGTTAACAGGTACAGATTTTTATATTACGGAGTACAGGTTAAACTGCTTCAACTAATAAACACTTTCCTATCCAACTTTTTGCATGCTGATGGTTATAATTTTTGGTGCTAATTGTTGATGATTTAATTTTACAGGCTTGAATCTCGCACGAAGACACCTTTTTGTCCAAGATTGAGTGTAGTTTTGCTATTTAAGTAATTAACATTGTAGTTTATAGTCTAATGCATGTTGTAATAATGTAATATTTTTATACACTTATTCTTTGGATGTAGTTTAATGCAGAAGAGTGTGTTCAGTACCAACTTGATGCATTAATGTTCAACGACCAACCATGTCCAGATTATGGAGTTGAAGTCATGTACAAGGTAGTTCCTATTATCGAATCTAATTTTTTTCTTTTCTTATCCATTGTAAAAAATTACTGTAATTGTTTTTATCCATTTACTATTTTTTTCTCCGTGGCATAATATTTTTTGAAAGGAGTAACAGGTTGTTATTTTGGACATAATCATGATATGCAGTTTACTGGCTTTGATCCCTTTGAAAGGTCTCTGTATTTTGGGCCTTCTTTTGACTTAGGACAGGTCAGTAATTAATCATAAAGGTGGGAAGATGGGTGGTTCGAGTATCCGGTAATTTGTTGTACATGTTCCAATGGTTGTGGTCTGCCTGGGTTGAGCCAAAGTTACTAAGAAGTTCAACAACGAATGTGGTTAGTTATTTAATATGAATTCATATTTTTTTACTTTCCTATCCAACTTTTTGCATGCTGATGGTTACAATTTTTGGTGCTAATTGTTGATGATTGAATTTTGTAGGCTTGAATCTCGCACGAAGAGACCTTTTTGTCCAAGATTGAATGTAGTTTTGCTATTTAAGTAATTAACATTATAGTTTATAGTCCAATGCATGTTGTAATAATGTAATGTTTTCATACACTTTAGTCTTTAAACTTGTGTTTCAGTTCTACCTCTATTTTTTTCTACTTAGTTTTGTTCGTTCCATATTTCTAACATCAAATCTTATATTAGTTTGTGTTTGATCAAATGCAGGAACCCATACATAGTATTGGGGTTGATTTGTTTCAAAAAAAGTGTTGCAACATTCCTGTCCATTCATCTCAATAAGCCCAATGTATGTTGGTATTTAGATTACGATAAGCTTTAAACGTTTAATATTTTCGCAAGAAAAATAACTTTGTGATGAATATCGCATACAATTTTAAGCAGCGAAGCGCGCACCCCTACACTCTTGTTACAAAACAACGAGAGTAAGGTGCACAGTTATCACATTTCTTTTTTTGTAGTCGGGTAAGAAAAGTTTGTTCAAAGTAACATTGATGATTCAGCTGTTAGGAATTTTGTAAATCTGATGAGTCAAATAAGTCTTAGCTAAAAAGTATCTTCAGTCTGTATTATTTGAGTCTATATATTTAGAGTCTGTAATATTTAGAGTATGAAAGATTGAAGAACACAGACTCTGCTCAACAAGAAATACAGATTCTATTGGTGCTGAATAGAGATAAAGATCAAATCAAATACGTTTAAAACAATTGAAGATAAGAATGAAGAGATTTCATCTAAATGAATATCTCTGATTTCTAGGAGAAGATCATTGAAGCGATACAATATTATCTTGTTTCCTTTTATTTAGCTACGTTTGTTTTGGAATAGATTTGATAAGATTTGAGAAGAGTGTTTCTCAAATCTATAAATAGGGAACATGTAATTCATTCCAATGCGCCAATTTCAATAACAATTATCTTCTCTATTGTTTCATTCTTTGTGTCAATTTAATTGATAAAGTTCAATTGATTCCGTACTTTATAACTTATTTGTTATTCTGTTTAATTGATCTTATATAAACGTTCTAGGTTGTTGATTGTGAACCAACAACTGGTATCAGAGCAGTTAAAGATATAAATTCTTTTGATTTTATTTAAATGATCTATTAAAACCTAGAACAAGAACACACAATCATCATGTCTGCTACAATTACTGCTCCTGTTATGGTAGGAAAAGGTGTTCTCATCTTTGATGGTACTGATTTTACAACCTGGAAACTAAAGTTACTTTGATATCTAGGTTCCATTCATGATGAAATGGAAAGAGTTCTAACAGGAGGACCAATTATTCCAGGCAAATGGACTGAAGAAGTTAGCAATGCTGATGGTACTGTGGTCAAGCCTGCTGAGTTTGTTCAAACTCCAAGAACTCAGTGGATAGAACAAGATGCTATTCTTTATAGATTAGATAGCAAAATCAGAAGTATCATTGGCAATGCAATTTCTGTTCCTATCTTGAGAAAGGTAGGACATGCTAAAACTGCAAAATCTATGTACGATATTCTGCTGAATGATTTTGAAGGAGTCACTGTGGTTAAGACTCAAAAGAAGAAGAGCTTTGTAAGGTTGTATGAAAATTTTACTGCTGAATCAAAGGAATCATTGTTTGATCTTCATTCAAGATTTCAGGTTTTGATCAATGATCTGGAAGGTGCTGGAGTAATAAAGACACAATCAGAATTGTGTCAAAAGTTTGTTGATGCACTTCCAGAAACTTTTGAATCTATCATTACCTCAATGGTAGTAAGTGAGAAGTTGGATAACTATGATATTAGTGGGTTATTTGGGATCCTCACAAATTTTGAGGAGACCAAATTGAAAAAGAAGATCAATGCTAAGAAGATAGCCAAAGATCCAGATGCTGGTTTAGTTGCAACAACTAAAAGAAACAAAGAACTATTCTCAAGCTATTCTACCAAGGTTGAAACATATGAAGATAGTGATGACTCTTCAGAGGATGAAGAGGTTCAAATGCTTGAAGACAAATGGCTCTTCTTACTCAAAGAACTGGAAAGAAAAAGTTTGGATCCAGGAAAGGAAAAAGTCCCTTTGATCTCAAGAAGGCTACTTGTTTTAAGTGTGGAAAGGTTGGTCATATTGCTACTGAGTGTTGGTCTAAGGTTGATTCTAGTTCAGACTCTGGTAAGTATTTGGAAAAAGCAAAGAAGTACAAGCAGAAGTACAAGAACTTGAAGAAGGAAGGAGTGAAGCCAGTGGTAAAGAAGGCTGAGAAGGCTCTCTACACAAAAACTTGGGATGATGAAGATTCATCATCTGATGAAGAGGAAGATAAGTGCTTGATGGCAGTTGCTGAACAAGAGAAGTCATCTAGTCAATTTGAAGCTGATTTGAAAGTTGCTGAGAAACTTAATAGTCAATCAAATAGTGATAAATCTACTGCCTATAAGGTACAAAACTTTGTTCACTATGTTGATAATGAAAAAATAAGCATGTTTCAGTATTTGTTGAATGACTTTAAATCATGCTTAGATGAGAACAAAAGATTAAAATCTGAACTGAATAATCTTAAAGCCATAGTTAGAGAGAAAGATTTACACATAAGTGAAACAGAGCAATGCAGAATTGAGTTAGCTGCATATAAATCTAGTTTCAATAAGGAGATTATAAGATTTGATGATGAGAAAAAGAAAATTAGAAAAAGAGCAGATAAGTATGAAAAGATTTGTAAATCTTGGTGTGTATCATCTAAGAAAAATTCAGATGCTATAGCAAGGCAAATACCTGCAGATATTAAGGTTGTGCTTGGTGTAGGCTTTGATCTCAAAAATGATACTGGAGTTGAAAAAGAAAAGGATCCAAATAGATTTAAGCATGTGATTTTACATAATACTTTTCTTAAGATTGATGGTGATAAGCAATACTTAACAAATGCTTTTGTTAGGCCAGAATCTAGATTCATCTATAGCACTGAGACCATATCGGATCTGGAAATACAGACTCAAATTCAGAGTCTGGATCATCAGACTCTAATATAGACTCAGTCAAACAAAGTGATACTGTGATCTCAGAAATAACACATGATAATTCTAAAAGTGAAAAACGAAAGTGTTTTGAAGTCAAAGCTATTACTAAACTGAAAAAGAGAATCTCAAAACTCTGTAAAAAGCTTAAAGATAAACCTAAAGTCAAAACTGAGTAAAGTAAACCTAATAGTCTTGAAAAAGTTGGCAAATGGATAAAATTAGACAAACAATGGTCAAACATTCAGGATCAATGTAAAGAAAAAATTGTTTGGATAAAAAATAAACCATTTGTTTGGAGAGTAAAAAACTCTTCTTGTAAACCCACTGTAAAGTGGGTTCCTAAAGGTAACTAATGTTTGTTGTTCTCGTGTCTTGTGCAAAATGAAAGAAAATAGTTTTTGGATAGTGGATGCTCAAGACACATGAGAGGATGCAAGGAGCATCTTGAAGGGTTTGTAGAAGAAAAAGGCTCATCTGTTAGATATGGGGACAATTCTGTTGGTAAGACTATTGGGTATAGATCTGTCAAGGCTGGTGGTGTTACTTTAAAAAGAGTTGCTCTTGTAGAAGGATTAATGCATAATCTGTTTATAACGATCCTCATTTTTCCATTCTATACTTTTCCTTATTAAATGCCCAACAATGTAATAAAACTTAACAATTAAACTTTAATTAACGGTTGTTAAGTATTAAGAATTATAAATTATATTAATTAACTTTATACATTAATGGGTAAGTTAATAAAAGACGGAAATAATAAGTTGATTAATTTTCGTGAACAAAAGGTAATGAATTAAAGTTTAAAGTATATAACTTAATTAATCTTAAAACAAGTTTAGGAATTATTTAAGCTAATTTAAAGTGCAAGGACTAAAACGAAAAATCCCAAAACTCCTCTCTTGAAAATACCCTAGCCGAAAATAAAAAAAATAGTGAATTATCTAAAATACCCTCCCTAAAATCAGCTCCCATGAACTCCCATTACTTCCTCATCAAGTTTGACTTGTTCCCTAAGTAAAACCTAACCCTAATCACCTCCTCATTAACCTAACTTGTTCCCAAAGTAATTCCTAATTAAACCCTAATTTTAGAATCCTCCTAACTCTCCTATAAATAGAGACATAGGCTAGAGCTAAACATGCACCAAATCACAATTACGAATCTCTCTCTTAAATCTCTCCTCTTTCTCTAATTTTTGGCTCAAAAACCAAAAATCCCCCACCACCATCGAAAATCTTCAAGGGTTTTCAAGCAATCTTCAAGTTGTTCTTCGCGTTCTTCAAAGTTCTTCAAGAATCTTCAAGGTATTCTTCAAATCTTCAAGGTTTTGATCTTTAATCTTCAAGTGTTCTTCTTTTCTTTTGTTAATCATCTTCGAATCTTCAAGGTATAATATAAACCCTAAAACTTATTTACATAATCTTTGATCTTTGTTTTAATTCTTATTCATGTTACAAACTTGTTAATTCATAAACATATACAATATATACATGAACACACATAGATCTATATATACATGAAAAAAATAAAAAATAAAATATATGTATGTATATGTATAGTCGACAGAAAAAAGAGAAAAAAAGGGGATAGAAGTATTTGATCTTTAAAACCTAGGTGATTAGATAAAAGATTTGTTTGTGTTTAATTATGGAAACAAAATATAAATATATATACATAAACATAAATCGATACATATATATATATACATGTAAAAAATATATATATATATATATATATATATATATATATATATACATATGCACGAAATATATACATATATATATTAAACCCTAATTACACTTAAACTATACTACATTAACTAAAACCCTAAACCTAACCCTAATTATTAAACCCTAATTTACTAAACCCTAATACATTAATTAAAACCCTAAAACCCTAATACTACTTTAATTAATTAAAACCCTAATCATTACCTAATCATTACTAAACTAAACCCTAAACCTAAACATTTATTACAAAACCCTAATCATTAAATACTTTAATTAATTAAACCTAATTAATTAATGAAACCCTAATACTACTATTACTACTATATAATATTTATACACTATTACTATTACTAACACTTATAATATACTACTTATATTATAATACTTATGTTACAATAGTCATTCACGATAACGTGTGATTACTTGAACGTCAACACTACTTAAGGCCTAGGGTGATCCTTGGTACCACTATGGGACGCTTGTGGATTACGAATGCCAAACTTAGATTTTGGTCAAGAAATCCTGGGCCAACCGTTAACAATTGGTCATTCTGGTGACTCGGCGGTGGAATAGATGTTTGGGTATGGTGCACAATATCAACCCGACTATAGTAATTATACACCTAGTTATCTTCACACTTAATAGGTGGTAGACTTATTAGGGATAACTCACTAGTGTTCGACACTAACTTACTAAAAGTGGAAACTTACTAAAAGTGGAAACATACTAAGAATGGAAACTTAGTAAAACAAACTATACTTAAACCACTTTCATTCTTAACTTAAATTTGGGAAAAACACTTAACTACTCTTAAATGTCAATAGGTTGACTTTCTGCTCGTTCATTCAAACTTTCTATTCCGAGGAATAACCATCTCTCTCTACTTACTAAGGTAAACTTCATAGCCCCACTTTACTTTGTGCACAACTTATTTAACTTACTTGGGGTGAGACACATGCTACTTTTACTTTTTACAATTTAGACACAAGTACCAACTGTTAAACTATGCTATACCCGGCTATGTCCAACTAAGTCCCTACAGTGATATTTTTAATTGCTCGTTGAACACATTCTTAATTATTGGGGGTAGGCCTATTGGGAGTAACATCCCCGATACATTTGACCAAGTCATTGTATTACTTAATAATGAAATTAAACTGACAAGTATACACACAACTTGTCTTTGGGGCAAACTTGAATGTTTAGTCTAAATATCACGAACTGGCAAAAACTTTTTGATCTCTGCGAGATCAACTTTATAAACTAAATCTTGTGGTCTAAAACAACGATCAAACATATTTATTAAACCTGTGAACTTCACTCAACCTTTTTGGTTGGCACTTTAGCATGTTTTGTCTCAGGTGCTGATTAATCAAGCTTATTTACTTACTGCTTATGTGATGCTACTTGGACTTAGGATCAAGAGATATCGCATTTATTATTCTTGCATTAAAATTTTTCTTTATTATCATTTCAATTATTGTAACGACATTTCAATTTCCGCTGCGTACTCTCAATAAAGTTTGATTTTATCATGTAGTATTGTTCTCGTATATTATAATATGTTGGTTTATTTGATATTAAGTCACATTTCGCCCAGGCCCTAACTGGAGGTGTGATACTGTTGAGTGTGAGTCAAGTTGCCGATGAAGATTGTGAGATAAGGATAAGGAAAAATGCTAAAATCATCTATGATCCTAAAGGGAAACCTATCTTGGTTGCTTGGAGGCAACAGAATGTATATGTAGTTGATCTTGATGCTACAGATTCTGGTATTGATACTTGTCTTTATTCACAGACTGTTCCTGAGTTAAATTGGTTATGGCATAGAAGACTTTCTCATTTAAATTTCAAAAATGTAAATGAATTGTCTAAAAAGAAGTTAGTAAGAGGGCTGCCTCAGCTCTCCTACAAGAAGGATAAAGTCTGCTCTGCTTGTGTTAAGGGTAAACAAACTAAAGCTCATTTTCACTCTAAGACTCTAGCTTCTATTAATGAACCTCTTTACATGCTTCAAATGGACCTTTTTGGGCCTATGAACATTGGAAGTCTGAGTGGAAAGAAGTATACCCTGGTGATTGTTGATGAATACTCCAGGTTTACATGAGTAATTTTCTTGTATGCTAAAAGTGATGCACCTTAAGAAATCATTAACTTGATTAAGAAGGATCAGGTACAAAATGGCAAGCTGGTCAAACAATTAAGAAGTGATCACGGAACAGAGTTTAAGAATGCTACTCTTATTGAGTTTTGTGAAAGTGTTGGTATTGGTCAAAACTTCTCTGCTGTTAGGATACCACAGCAAAATGGTGTTGCTGAAAAAAGAAATAGGACTCTCATTGAAGCTGCAAGGACTATGTTGTGTCATGCTAATGTTGCTATCAGGTTTTGGGCAGAAGCAGTCAATACTGCTTGTTATACTCAAAATAGATCTATTATTGTCAAGAAGTATGGAAAAACTGCTTATGAGCTTTATCACAAGAAAGTTCCTACTGTTCATTACTTTCAGATTTTTGGCTGTAAATGTTATATTCTCAATCAAAGAGATTTGCTAGGCAAAATGGAGCCTAAGTCTGATGAAGGCATCTTCATGGGATATTCATCTGTTTCTAAAGCTTATAGAGCTTTTAATTCTAGCAGAAAGAAGATTAGAGAATCTATTCACATCACTTTTGATGAGAATTCAGTTGTTACAGATATCTATGCTACTGTAGATTCCAATATTCTGTTTGAACTCTAACCTAAAGATGATGAGTCTGACTCACAGACTTACCTTTCAGAACATGAATATGAAAATGAAGATAGTTGTGTAAAAGTTAATGACTCTTTAAATACTTCAAATGTGACTTCTCCTACTGAAGTAGAAGTTACTGATGTTTCTATTGAATAAATGGTGATGAAGAAGAAGTTGATGCTGCTTCTGTGATTCATGTCTCTGAGAGTGCTAGAAGATCTACAAACTCCTATGTCTGATGATGCAATTGCTAATTACTGTTTGTATACAAGTTTTTTTTTTGTCTCTCATTGAGCCTCAAAAGGTTGATGAAGCTTTAAAGGATGATGACTGGGTTGAAGCCATGACAGAAGAGTTAATGGAGTTTGAAAGAAATGAAGTTTGGACTTTGATACCAAAGCCTGCTGGAAAGACTGCTATTGGAACTAGATGGGTGTACAGGAATAAAGTTGATAAAGATGGTATTATTGTAAGAAACAAAGCTAGGCTTGTTGCTCAAGGTTATAGACAAGAAGAAGGTATTGATTATGATGATACTTTTACTCCTGTGGCAAGAATAGAGGCAATCAGACTCTTCTTATCTTATGCATCACACATGGACTTTGAGGTGTCACAAATGGATGTAAAGAGTGCATTTTTGAATGAGAAACTACAAGAGGAGGTATATGTTAAACAACCTCCAGGCTTTATAAGTAAGAAATTTCCTGATTATGTTTACATGCTTGATAAAGCATTGTATGGTTTAAAACAAGCACCAAGGGCTTGGTATGATACTTTGACATCTTTTCTTCTGTCAAAGAAATTTGTCAGAAGATCAATAGAAAAAACCTTATTCATTAAAAAGGATAAAGGTGATGTCTTGCTTGTTCAGATTTATGTGGATGATATCATTTTTAGATCTACAAATCCACATTTGGGTAAATGGTTTTCTGATACAATGTCTAAGCAATACAAAATGAGTAACTTGTGTAAGTTATATCACTTTTTGGATTTGCAAGTCAAACAAAGTCCTGAGAGAATTTTCATAACCAGAGCACTTATGTTTTAAACTTAATTGAAAAATATGATTTTAGAAATTGTTCCACTTTGAAAACCTCTATGAGTGTATCTGAGAAACTGAGTAAAGATGAATATGGTAAATCTGTGTGTGAAAAGTCTTACAAGGGAATGATTGGTTCATTATTATACCTAACTGCTAGTAACCTGATATCACGTTTGCTACATGCTTATGTGCAAGATATCAGACAGACCCAAAAGACTCTCATTATAAGGCTGTTAAAAGAATTTTCAAGTATTTAAAAGGGACTCCTAATTTGGGTCTGTTGTACCCCAAAGGTTCTGGTTTTGATCTCATTGGGTATACAGATGCTGACTATGTAGGGTGTAAGTTGGATAGAAAAGTACTTCAGGTGGTTGTCAATTATTGGGAGGAAAACTGGTTAGTTGGTCAAGTAAAAAGCAAAATTCTGTTGCTACTTCAACTGCAGAGGCTGAGTATGTTGCTACTGGTAGATGCTGTGCTCAATTGTTATGTATGCAACATCAATTGGCAGATTATGATGTGATTCTGTCAAAGGCTCCTATTATGTGTGATAATGAAAGTGCTATTGCAATTACTAAAAATCCTGTGTTTCACTCAAGAACTAAACACATTGAGATTAGACATCACTTCATCAGGGATTGTGTTGAAAAAGAAAAAGTTGTGCTAAAATTTATGAGAACTAATGATCAGTTGGCCGATATTTTTACAAAACCTTTAAGTGAAGAAAGGCATTTTTATATTTTGGAAAGGTTAGGCATGTTGAACCCTTCTCTGGAGATGTTATCTGCTGAATCTGAAAAATGAGTATTTTTGAGTCTGGGTGATGTCATCCAGATTATGGTTTTATAGACTCTACTGTAAAATTCCTTTCAATTTTTATTTCTTGAAATTTCATAAAGTTTTTGTGTAAATTAAAACGTTCTTCTGATTTTTTAATGATTAGATTTTGTTAAATCGGTTACAACGGCTAGTTTTTAGTTAATTTCAAACGGTATTTTTTTTGGGGGGCAAACGTTAACTTTGGTGTCAAATCTTTTAATTAAGGTAAATTAGGGTTTTGCGAAGTGTATAAATAGATAGTTTCAACCATTGGGAGACACTTTTGCAATCACAATTTTACAGACGCTTCCACAACATCTTCTAATCAAATACTGCCAATCATCTGGTATTCGATAACTGTTCTCTTCTTGATAATCTTTAATTCTTTAAATAAAATGGTGAAATACATCCCCTATGTTCTTATCCCTACTGCTAATATGAATAGGGCTCGCCCTATTAAACAAGGTAAGGATGTGCAAGTGCCTGTAAACAATCGGTTGGCTTATATTGATATACCTTCTGATTTTCAAAACCAGGAATATGAACAGTTTGTTTTGTTTTTGAAAAGTCATCCTTTCAGAGAAGGATTTTTCAAAACACCTGATTACATGTATCCAGCTATGCTTGCAGAATTTTGGTATACATGTACAGGTAACTCTAAAGTAAGAACCATCACTAGCACATATGGTGATGGTGCAAACACTTTAACTATTTCTGAAGCATCTTTAAGACGTGTTTTGAATCTGCCTACTAGAGATAATTTTGTTGTTTTTGCCTCAAAATCTGAGGCAAAGCAAAGTTTTCCAATGGTGGGTCAACCTATGACTACAGGCACCATTAAAATGAATATGTTTTCTTTAAGATGGAGTTTTATAATTGCAAATATTTTAAGAAGCCTAAGTTATAAAAGTGGTAGTTTGAGTGAGATGAATGAGATGGAAATACAAATTTTTAATGCTTTTGTGACAGGGAGAGATATAGATTTTGCAAATATATTTTTCAATGAACTTTTGATGATGGTTAATAGGAGCATTAGGGATCATAATGTCCCATTCATTAGATTCATGATTCTGATGTTTGAGGATGCCCTATCTCCACCTTTGTATGCAGGGCTAAATCATGAATTTGACTTTATGGCAGTACCAGAGTGCAGCAGTAAAATGTTTCACTTACCCATCAACCCTCTTGAGGTTGCTTTAACACCAGCTATTTTAGTGTGGGTTGGAGTCAATAATCAACCAGCAGATAATGTTGGATCATCTTCCTCAGAGGATTGGCAACCTGAATCTAGGGAGGATGAAAGTTCAGACGACTCTGATCTATTCACAGACTTTGGGTCTTCTCCTATTCCTAGCCAAGGGGCTCATTCATCTGCACCAAAAGTTGAACGCTCAATTAATGATGTAGATTCGACAGCACCCTCCATTGCAGGTGATCAGGGTGTTTCTTCTACAACACCTTCAGGTATGGATAGTAACTTGCAGACTGAGAATATGAGGGAGGTACAACCACCAATCTCTAACCCATCCTCACCCACTGCTATCGAAGAATTAAATCTTTCCTCATACAACCTTATGACTTCACAAGGTCATACAGAGAATACCACCATACTTGAAACCATAGATGAACTAGCATCTGTAGACTCTCATCCAAATCTGTCTATTAGGTTAGATGCTAAAATCAATGCTTCTTCATCTCTGCTAGGGACTGATGAAGTTATTGGTCAAACCCAGCCTTCACCTGTTAGAATAGTTAACCTGGATTCCCACATTACTGACACTGAGAAAACCCCCTCAGATGCTCAAACTGCAGGGGTCCCAATCCTGGACTCAACAAACCCATCCATAGCTCCACCAAATTCACCTAAACCTACTACTACCTCAGATGCAAATCTGACCTACTCATCTCCCACAAATGACTCCTTACACATTCTAGCACGAGCTGCCAATGCTAATCTCAGGTCACAGGGTGAGGTACAGGCTCTAAAACCTTCTGTGTTTCATGATCCCAGTCCTTCTCAACAGGAGGAAGGTGAGAACACACAAACTACACAATCACCCTACACTGGCATTCCACCCCAACCTGAGGCACAAGTCAACTTGGTTGGTATGTTGAATACTTTGACTAAGTAGACTACACAGTTTGATGACAAGCTAAAAAGTGTGCAGGATGGGTTTAACAATTTGAATAATAACTTGGCAACCAGAAATAAGCTGGTGGAGGTAAGGAGGTTGGTTGGGAATTTGATAGGTGTGGTGATGTAGGTACAGAAAGATCAGGCAACTACTTCATGTTCTAACAATGCTATTTTATAGACTATCAATAGAAGGTTAGATTCAATGGAGATAGCTATCAATGAGGTGGACAGTCTTAGATCAGAAGTTGCTGGTCTATCTACAGATCTTGGTACTATTAAAGATTTGTCAGAAAGGGTATATGATCATATTACTCACATAGATCCTCCAGCGATGTCTGATGAAGAGCTGGATGATGTCAAAAAGGGGGAGAACAAAAGAAAGAGGGATGACATTGATGCTTTTATTGCAAAGCATCCAGGTAAAAGGGTTAAATTTGTTAATGATGGTGCAAGTGACTGGATTCCTTGGATAGTAGGTGTTAGAGGTTTCACAAGGGTTGAAAAGGAATCAAAGGTTGAGGGGGAGTCTAAGGCTACAGAGAAGTCAAATGCTGAGGGTGAAGGTGATTCAAAGGTTGAGGGGGAGGATAAACCTGAACAACAATAACAACAGTCCAAACCAGAAGTCACTAAATTGTTGTAACACCCCAACTAAATAAGGTAATATTTTATGTAAATTATTGGTACATTCTATGTAAGTATTATTTTTGTATTATAAAAGGATAATATTTAAAGCTTGTTAGTTAATGATGAGAGGGACTAAGTATGCAAAGTTAGTTTTTGAACCTCCCATATTATGGTTTTGGTGGGGAGGGTAGAAAGTGCAAATAAGGCAAAGATAATTAAATTAAAAGGGTTAAAATGCTGAAATTTGTTATCAGTTGCAAAAAGAAATCCAGAAATTAGTGTGTGTGTGTGTGTGTGTGTGTGTGTGTGTGTGAGTGTGTCGACTAGCATCAAGAAGAAGGGAGAAATCCTTAATTGGAAGAATTAAGCACATGTAAGTAGAAATTCATGTAATCTAGTGTGCATTGATCATCATAGCAAGTTGCAATCCTTCAATCTCTCCTTATTTTATGCACAATTAGGGTTCTTAAACTCTAAAGAATAAGGTATGAACTTCTAACTTGAATTATCACAAAATTGGTTGTATTTTATGAGAAGAATAACTTAATAAGTTGTTATGAGTTGTGATTGTGCATAATGCAAGTGATGTTTAGGTGCAATTTCATGTATGATATTGTTACAAGTAATGATGTTTTGATATATGATGATTTTAAGGTTGCAAGTAGTTAAAATGGGTTTATGCACACCAAGTGTTTGATGAAATGCTTGAGAGAATGATAAGTCCATGTTTGTAAGAGTTAAACTAGAAAATTTGTGTATTTAGGAAAATGATGTTTGTATGATGATGTTGTTATAATGAAAAAGTGAAAAGAAAAGTTAAGAATTTTAAGTATATGAATGTTCATGTGAATGATGAGGTAAAAAGGGGATTAAGAAAGATTAAGTTCAAATGTGTAAGTATATGAAAGTGTTGTAAGCATTTGAAAGATGTAAATTCGTTTGAATTATGTTAATGACGAGATTAGCTCATGTATATGTGCTATTCAAGACAAAGGAACTTCAAGCGACCAAGGAATCTCATTTAGTCAAGGTGAGTTTATAGGGGGTAAATTGGGCGGGTCAAGAGTGGCTTAGTGTCCCCGGATTGCATCCGTACAAGAGGGTGACGACTAAGTGCACTAGATGGTTAGCTTAGATAGGATTATTAGGCTTGCCTAATAATTGTATCTATGGTTGATGATTAGCTTAGGCAAGGTCATTAAGCTTACTTAAATGATCTTGCCTATGGTATGACTTAGCTTAGACACTTTGGGTATCTATGTATGTATGCATTGTAGTTAAGGTTAGCTTAGGCACAATTACTAGGATTGAACTTAGTAAGTTGTGTCTATGGAGAGAAATGGAATCGGATCCGATAGTAAGTAGACAACATTCGGGTTGGGAAGGTTAAGTGATGCATTGTTTATGTTTAATGACATGCGTTCTTTTATTCGCCTATAACTCGCTAAGCATGAAAGCTTACCCCTTTGTTATGTTTATGTTTTAATATGATCGAAAGGACACCGTGAAGGCAAGAAGCCTATTTGAGGATAGCAGAGCATTCGTTATATAGTAAGTGGTAGTGCAAGTCCCTATTTTGAATCTAGCTCTATTGATGCCGCTTATCGACGCTAAGACTTTTGTACTCATAAATTATGTTTCTCTTGAAATTTAGGACCAAATGTTATGTTTAAGATGTGTAAACGTATCGTTCATAACCAAATGATTTTTGTAATGTTTAATGATGTAAGAAACTGTTTAACTAAGTATGTTTATGTACTGTGTTGTTAAAATGGTGTTGGGTGAGAAGGAAATGATGAAATTAAAATTTTTAAAGCAAGTTAAAGTTCAGTACCAGCGACAGCACAGGGCCGCGTCGCGACCCCATTCGCCGCGCCGTGCCTATTGGCGTATTCTGGTGACAAGAGAGCTATAAAACTGATCTGAAATTCTTTGACTGGCCGCGCCGTGCCCAGTCTAGCCGCGCCGCGGCTTATAACGGGACTGGGTGGTCACCTTTCTTTTAAAAAAAACAAAATTTTTTTCGTTAAAGGGTGTTAAAAGTTGGTATTAGAGCTATGGTTTAAGGGACTTGGATAATCCACTATAGGGATTATCTAGGCTTAAACCATCGTTGATAGAAGATAAGCAGCTTAGGACTTGCATGATAGATAAATTTAAAGGGTTATGCCATGCTCCATAGGAAAGGGTTTATAAACGAGACTTAAAGTGTGGTATTAAGACTGTGAATGATTTAAACGAAGAGTTTAATGCTCATTAACCATGAGTCATAAATGATCAAGTGCGTAATACAATGGTGTAATGATGACCGGCCATCACCATTACATCATTATAGTACGCATGAACATCTACTATGGTCATGGTGAAATGAGTTGGAAATTCTTTCAGTCACTTAAGTTATGCTCAATTGTTGACATATGTGTTTGAACTAATGGGTTGGATGTATTATTTTAGAATGGCTATCGTATCTCCTAATAGAAGCAATGAAGAGGATGATGAGTACGTCCACACCCCGTCAAGAGAGTCCGTCGAAGACTCGCAATCTGAATCTGATGAAACTACAATGGCAAATGATCTTTAAGGGCAAATAGGGCAAGCCTTGGTGCGATACACCCCAACCCTTCTAGAAAAGATAAAGAAGTTGATTAATGAGCAATTAGATGAAAAATTAAAGACTCTTATGACGAATAATCCCATGTTAATAGGGGAAGGGTGAAGTGAGGTGACACAAGAGGAAGTAGAAGTCCTGAAAAGGAAGGATGAGAGTTTTGAGTTCAAAAATTTTGCAAACTGTCATCCACCAGAGTTTCATGGTAAAGTTGATCCGATTGTTAGTCAAAGATGGATCGACGAGAGAGAAGAAACTTTCATGTTGTGCGAATGTCCTGAACAATTAAAGGTAATTTATGCGGCACACCAAATGAAGGGCAGTGGTTATGAATGGTGGAACTTTATAGTTAAGTCATATGGACGGAATGTGGTGACAAGTTTTCCATGGGAAAAATTTCGTGAAATGTTTATGGATCAATTTGCTCCACCTGCCGAAGTTAGAAGGTTAAAGACCGAATTCATGAATATTGAAACATGGGAGTAAATCCGTAACCGAGTTCAATGCCGAGTTTAATGATAAGTCTCGTTTTGCCCGGATTTTGTTTCTAGTCCTAAGTTAATGATGGACCACTATCATGAGAAGCTAAATCCTGAAATTAGTGAGTTCATCGATAAGAGTACGTTTAAGACCTTAGCCGAAATGATGAACAAGGCTCTTGTGAGGGAACACGGACTTAAGAAGAAAGTTGCGTTTAAACGAAAGTTGGATCAAGATTCAAAGTCGATGCAAAATATGAGCCCAAATAAAAATAAGTTTAATTCCGACTCCCCACAAAAGTCAAAAGGTGGTTTTGCGTCGGGGAAAGGTAGTGGTAAAGAAGTAAAAGCGTGCAATAGGTGTGGTAAAAATCATACGGGCGAGTGTAAGGCGGGTACTACCGATTGTTACTCATGTGGGAAACCGGGTCATAGAGCCGCCGAATGTCCTAAGAAAGGAAAACAATGTTATTACTGTTTTGAAAAGGGTCATTTTCAATCTGAGTGTCCGAAGTATAAGAAGGATTTAGCAAGTGGTGGAGTGAAGAAAGAGGTTAAAACGGAACCAAAAACGAATGATAACCGACCAAAAGCCCGAGCCCATCAGATTACCGCTCTCGAAGCGAAGAAATCCTAAAATGTGGTATCAGGTACCTTTATTGTAAACTCTTTACAAACGCATGTTTTGTTTGATTCCGGTGCTACGCGGTCGTTTGTTTCTTATTCTTTTTGTAAACATTTTGATATGACCCCAAGTATGTTAGAACATCCTTTAGAGGTAGAGATAGCAGACAATAAAACTGTTATGGTATATAGTATCTTAAAGGGATGTGAAATTATTTTGGATGATGAGAAGTTTGCTATAGATTTAATACCCATGCATATGGGAGAATTTCAAGTAATTGTAGGTATGGATTGGCTTGATGACAATGAAGGAATAATATTATGTCGAAAGAAAAATGTTTTAGTTCAAGCACCAAGTGGAAAGGTTATTTGGATTTATGGGGAACGGGCTAGACGTGCTATTCCTATATGTACGTACGCTAGAGCCAAATGATTTTTGTCCCGTAGGTGTTGTGCGTTTTTGGCACATGTGATCGATAATTCAAAGAAGGTTTTTGGGATAAATGGCGTACCGGTAGTTAATGAGTTCCCAGATAATTGCCAGGTGTTCCTCCCGAACGAGAAGTAGAGTTTCGAATAGAGTTGATTCCCGGAGCCACGCCAATTACCAAAGCACCATATCGACTAGCTCCATCGGAAATGAGGGAGGTAATGACTCAACTACAAGATTTGATAGATAAAGGTTTTATTCGTCATAGTAGCTCATCTTGGGGAGCTCCTGTTTTTTGTGTGAAAAAGAAGGATGGGACAATGAGAATGTGTATCGATTATCGTGAATTGAATAAAGTCACTATTAAGAATAAATATCCATTGCCGATGATAGATGACTTGTTTGATCAATTACAAGGTGCATGTTTCTTTTAAAAGATAGATCTAAGGTCGGGTTATCATCAATTAAAGGTGAAGGAAGAGGATATCCCTAATACGGCTTTTCGCACTAGGTATGGTCATTATGAATTCGTGGTAATGCCTTTTGGGTTAACTAATGCTCCGGCCGCGTTTATGGATTTAATGAATAGGGTGTGTCGACCGATGCTCGATAGGTTTGTAATTGTGTTCATTGATGATATTTTATTATATTCTAAGGGGGAAGAGGAGCATGCGGTGCATTCACGGCAAGTGTTAGAAACTTTAAGGAAAGAAAAGTTGTTCGCTAAATTCTCTAAGTGTGAGTTTTGGCTTCGTGAAGTTCAATTTTTAGGACATGTGTGATGCCCCGTACAAAACCATCGTGTACGGTTCATCAACAACGGGATCATTACATGGTCAAACACTATATGCT
Organism: Rutidosis leptorrhynchoides; assembly: GCF_046630445.1. Lineage (NCBI taxonomy): Eukaryota > Viridiplantae > Streptophyta > Magnoliopsida > Asterales > Asteraceae > Rutidosis > Rutidosis leptorrhynchoides. Next base: position 461,839,702 of record NC_092337.1, on the reverse strand, counting down.
GTTTGAAAACTAGTTTTGCATGCATAAAAAGATAGCGTTTTACAAAAGATAACGTGACACAAAGATCGTTACAAAGTCATTATTTGAAAACAACATACGTTACGAATGCAAGATAAAAGTTCCATGATTGAGACATCTCTAAGTAATGCAACGGAAATCTAACATAGCAGGTCCATAACAGCAAGTCTAACAGCGGAAGCAACATCGTCTAAGCACCTGAGAAATACATGCTTAAAAGTCAACACGAATGCTGGTGAGCTATAGTTTGTAATCAGTAAGGTAATGTAGACCACGAGTTATCGTATTCAAAACAGTATGAAAAGTATATACTTATCCGTGGGCACCCGGTAACTAACTTAACGTAATATTAATACCCCCTAAAAGTACACTTGGTGAGTACGTATGTCCTCGAAGTATCAAACACCTGTTAAATGCTAGCGCGACTAGCCCGAGTGGGGATGTCAAACCCTATGGATCCATATCTAATATTCGCGTTCACCGGTTTAAAACCAATGATTAAATGTTACCGTGCTAAGGGGAATCTTTATGCCGTTATATAACCCACACATATGAAAAGTTTAAGTACTCATGTCAAGTAAGTAAAACATAAAAAGCGCATGTATTCTCAGTCCCAAAAATAGTATAAGTAAAGAGGAAAGCTATAACTCACAGTGAATAATGTAGTGACCCGAACTTTTCCATGTTTATATATATTAAATGAAATTGATTTTTACATGATTAAGTGTTTTCGACATGTTAAGCAATCAAACTTGTTAAGACTTGATTATTTGAAATGAGTTTCATGTAGACAATTGACCACCCAAGTTGACCGGCGTTTCACGAACGTTAAAACTTGTAAAAATGACATGACGATATATATATATATGTATATACATATGGTTAACATGAGATTATGATAAGTAAGTATCTCCATAAGTATATTAACAATGAGTTATATACATAAAAACAAGACTACTAACTTAAGGATTTCGAAACGAGACATATATGTAACGATTATCGTTGTAACGACATTTAAATGTATATATATCATATTAAGATATATTAATATATCATAATATCATGATAATATAATAATTTAACATCTCATTAGATATAATAAACAATGGGTTAACAACATTAATTGAGATCGTTAACTTAAGGGTTTCAAAACAACGTTTACATGTAACGACTAACGATGACTTAACGACTCAGTTAAAATGTATATACATGTAGTGTATTTAGATGTATTAATATACTTTTGGAAGACATCAAGACATATATCAAAACACTCATACTTAATGAAAATGGTTACAGTTACATTCCCATTCTTTTCTTTCATCAAGAATTCTAGTCGTATTCTTACCCGTATTATACACAGCTTCTAGACGTACTTACTATGGGTATATACCAATAGGAAATAGCATGGGATTCCACTCTTGATTATGTCATGCATGGCTAATCAATTTTAACTTCTACCATGAACTAGTCAACTAACTAGAACTTCTTTTAACCCCACTCACCACTCACCACTCACCACTTGCCATTCATCATTCACTCCATTTCACTTCCAATTCTCTTTCTAATTCTCTCTCAACACACACACACTTATGAACGAATTTTTCCAGTAGTTAATCATCATCTTCATCAAAAATTACTTCAAGAATCAAGCTATAATCATCATAGGAAGAACACTTCAAGAACACTTCGAAAATCCCTTCAAGTTTACTAGTTTACTTCCAAGCTTTCTAATCCATTCCAAGTAATCATCTAAGATCAAGAAACCTTTGTTATATACAGTAGGTTATCTTTCTTATTCAATGTAATATTAATATTCAAACTTTGATTCAATTTCTATAACTATAAACTATCTTAATTCGAGTAAAAATCTTACTTGAACTTGTTTTTGTGTCATGATCCTACTTCAAGAACTTTCAAGCCATCCAAGATACTTTGAAGCTAAATCATTTCTTGTCACTTCCGGTAGGTTTACCTACTAAACGTGAGGTAGTAATAATGTTCATAACATCATTCGATTCATATATATAAAACTATCTTATTCGAAGGTTTAAACTCGTAATCACTAGAACATAGTTTAGTTAATTCTAAACTTGTTCGTAAACAAAAGTTAAACCTTCTAACTTGACTTTTAAAATCAAATAAACACATGTTCTATATCTATATGATATGCTAACTTAATGATTGGAAACCGGAAAACACGAAAAACACCGTAAAACCGGATATAAGCCGTCGTAGTAACACCGCGAGCTGTTTTGGGTTAGTTAATTAAAAACTATGATAAACTTTGATTTAAAATTTGTTCTTCTGGGAAAATAATTTTTCTTATGAACATGAAACTATACCCAAAAATCATGGTTAAACTCAAAGTGGAAGTATGTTTTCCAAAATGGTCATCTAGACGTCGTTTTTCCGACTGAAATGACTACCTTTACAAAAATGACTTGTAACTTATATTTCTGACTATAAACCTATACTTTTTCTGTTTAGATTCATAAAATAGAGTTCAATATGAAACCATAGCAATTTGATTCACTCAAAACGGATTTAAAACGAAGAAGTTATGGGTAAAACAAGATTGGATATTTTTTGATTGTTGTAGCTACGGGAAATATTGTAACAATTCTATACAAATCATATCCTAGCTAACTTATGTTGTATTATACATGTATTCTAATATATTATGTAATCTTGGGATACCATAGACACGTATACAATGTTTTGACATATCATATCGACCCATCTATATAATATATTTTGGAACAACCATAGACACTCTATATGCAGTAATGTGGGAGTTAGCTATACAGGGTTGAGGTTGATTCCAAAATAATATATATAGTTTGAGTTGTGATCTAGCCTGAGGCTTGTATACACTGGGTCGTGGATTGATCCAAGATAATTTATATTGATTTATTTCTGTACATCTAACTGTGGACAACTAGTTGTAGGTTACTAACGAGGACAACTGACTTAATAAACTTAAAACAGTAAAACGTATTAAAAATATTGTAAATATATTTTGAACATACTTTGATATATATGTACATATTTGTTATAGGTTCGTGAATCGATCCGTGGCCAAGTCTTATTTCCGAGGAAGGAAATATCTGTGAAAGTGAGTTATAGTCTCACTTTTAAAATCTAATATTTTTGGGAAGAGAATACATGCAGGTTTTATAAATGATTTACAAAATAGACACAAGTACGTGAAACTACATTCTATGGTTGAATTATCGAAATCGAATATGCCCCTTTTTATTAAGTCTGGTAACCTAAGAATTAGGGAACAGACACCCTAATTGACGCGAATCTTAAAGATAGATCTATTGGGCCTAACAAACCCCATCGAAAGTACCGGATGCTTTAGTACTTCGAAATTTATATCATATCCGAAGGGTGTCCCAGAATGATGGGGATATTCTTATATATGCATCTTGTTAATGTCGGTTACCAGGTGTTCACCATATGAATGATTTGTATCTCTATGTATGGGATGTGTATTGAAATACAAAATCTTGTGGTCTATTGTTACGATTTGATATATATAGGTTAAACCTATAACTCACCAACATTTTTGTTGACGTTTAAAGCATGTTTATTCTCTGGTGAATATTAAGAGCTTCCGCAGTTGCATACTAAAATAAGGACAAGATTTGGAGTCCATGTTTGTATGATATTGTGTAAAAACTGCATTCAAGAAACATATGTTGATGTAATATATTTCTATTGTAAACCATTATGTAATGGTCGTGTGTAATCAGTATGTTTTAGATTATCATTATTTGATAATCTACGAAATGTTTTTAAAACCTTTATTGATAAAATAAAGGTTATGGTTGTTTTAAAAATGAATGCAGTCTTTAAAAAACGTCTCATATAGAGGTCAAAACCTCGCAACGAAATCAATTAATATGGAACGTTTTTAATCAATATGAACGGGACATTTCAGTTGGTATCAGAGCGTTGGTCTTAGAGAACCAGAAAATTTGCATTAGTGTGTCTTATCGAGTTTGTTAGGATGCATTAGTGAGTCTGGACTTCGATCGTGTTTTCTTTAAAAATGATTTCTTAACATTTTTGTTGGAAACTATATATTATTAACATGTAAATATTATGTGATATATTAATCTCTTAACATGTTTGATATTGTGTGATAGATGTCTACCTCTAGCACAAATCCCATTGACTCACCTAATAATAACGAAGAGTCGAATATATATTGGCAAGATTCACAAGTTCCCGAAGAACTGGAAGAAGAGGAACCGGAACCGGAAGAAGAGGAACCGGAAGAAGAGGAACCAGAAGAAGAGGAACCGGAAGAAGAAGAGGTTCCGAAGGGGGGAATGGTAGGAACCATAGAAAACCGGTCAAATAAAAGAAAATCATCAACCAATGGACCAAAGTTAATAATGGTCAATGGTGTTTCCGCTAAGGAAGCAAAATATTGGGAAAATTACCAATTTTCTGATGAATCGGATCCCGATGAGGATTCTGATGATGTTATAGAAATTACCCCGACCCAATTTAATGAGGCAAAAGAAAATAATAAGGGAAGAGACATCAAAATAGAGAAATCTGATTCCGACCCCGATGAACTTTATATGTACCGTCAACACCCGTATTTTCAATATCGTGACAATAACCCAGGAACCTCTAAACCACCAGGTTTTTCTAAACCAATGTGGAAAACGACGACTCGTATTAGAGGAACATCATATATCCCTAGAAGATTAGGAAAAAGAACCAAGTCCGAAGAAGAAGAAACCAGTGATTCAGATTAGAGGGGTGTGAGCATGTTGTATAATAAATGTATTGTAGTGTGCTTGTACTTTTATGTTCTATGTAAAAATTGCTTGTATTATTTGTTATTACGAATCTAATTCTTGTCTATTTTATAGTATAAAAACAAAATGGACGTTAAGGGTAGACAACAGAATATTTTAGAAGACCTACCAGAGAATATGATTGAGGAAATCTTGTCTAGAATCAGTCAAAGTTCATCAGCACATTTGGTTATGGCGAAATTAACTTATCAAGCATTTGATAGACTTTCCGGAAATGCCTTAGTTTATAAAAGTCTTTCCTTTGATAGGTGGGGTATATCACATTGGGGAGACCGTAAGCTACGCCGTGTTTTCTTTAAAGCGTTAAATGCGGGGAACCCAAATGCAATTTTACGCTACGGGTTACGAACTTATTTTGACTCAACATATCCCAATATAGGATTTCGTGAGTTAGAAAGAGCTTCTAACATGCAACATAAAGAAGCATGTTATACTTACGGGTTAGTGATGTTCGCTTCTTACCAAAGTGAGAAAAAGAATATCGGGTTACAACTTTTAAATAAAACCTTCCCACAAGTGACGGACTCAGTAGTTGGGGTAAGAAACAAGGTTTTTAGATTTCTACAAGGCTGTTGGACATTACAAAACCTTCATCCTTTTGACGACATTACAACATGCTGCCTAGCCAATGGTCATAACGGTTATTTTCCACAAGACCAAGGATGGGAAGTCGTCCTAGTAAAACCAGAATACATGACTTGTTTCTGGACTTATAAATTACGTGTCTTTATTTCCTTTGCTGAACAACTTGCGTATTAACTAGTTTTATCTTCAAAACTGTCCTGTATCAAAGTGTACTATATTTCATGTTATATGTAATATAGCGAAGTTGTAAGTTTGAAGAATATTTGTATGTGATATATTATTAAAATCAGTTTTTCATATGGAATTGTAGTAGTTGAATTGTATATTAGCTACTAAGTATGAACTTAACGGGTAGGTAGTACCCGAATTTAAACTTATAAAACGCTAATATGAAGAAAAAGCTTTGATAAACAAGTTCATATAATGCTACAAAATACTATTGACTACTCTTAAATTCTATATGATTAACTCAATTCTTTTGGCTATTTTTTGAAGGAAATGGCACCGGCGACTCGTCAGAATTTGAACATGAGCGAGGAAGACTTCCGTGTTTTCCTTGCAGCAAACATTGTCGTAGTACAGTCTGCGATGCAAAATAACAATAACTCTGGATCTAGCAGTGGAACAATTCCACAAGAAACCGTGTAGGATGCACCTACAAAGAATTCACTGCCTGCAAACCATTGGAATTTGATGGAACCGAAGGACCAATTGGATTGAAACGGTGGACCGAGAAAGTCGAATCGGTGTTTGTCATAAGTAAGTGTACTGAAGAGGACAAAGTTAAGTACGCTACGCATACCTTCACAGGTACTGCGTTAACGTGGTGGAACACCTATCTTGAACAGGTAGGACAAAATGCTGCATACGCACTACCGTGGTCAGCATTCAAGCACTTGATGAACGAGAAGTACCGTCCCAGAACCGAGGTCAATAAGCTCAAGACAGAACTTAGAGGGTTACGAACACAGGGATTCAATATTACTTCGTATGAAAGACGATTCACAGAATTGTGCCTATTGTGTCCGAGAGCGTTCGAAGATGAGGAAGAGAAGATCGACACGTTTGTCAAAGGGTTAACGGAGAGAATCCAAGAAGATATAAGTTCACACGAGCCTGCCTCCATACAAAAGGCATGTAGAATGGCTCACAAACTAGTGAACCAGATTGAGGGAAGAATTAAAGAACAGGCGGCCGAAGAGGCCAACGTGAAGCTATTCAAAAGAAAGTGGGAGGAAAACGGTGATAAGAGTCACCAATACAACAATAACTATCCCAACAATCGCAACATCAATCGTAACAACAACAAATGGCACAACAACAACAACAACAATAACTACAACAATCATCCCAATAACAATAACAACCGCAACAACAACAACAATTAGAAGCAGCTATGCCAAAGGTGTGAAAAGTATCACTCGGGGTTCTGCACCAAATTTTGCAACAAGTGTAAAAGAAATGGTCATAGCGCGGTGAAGTGTGAGGTCTACGGACCAGGGGTTAACAGAACGAAAGGAACAAATGGTGTCAGAACGAGTAATGGCGGAGCAAGTAGTGTCGGAGCAAGTTATGCCAATGTAGTTTGTTATAAATGTGGAAAACCGGGCCACATTATTAGAAATTGCCTGAACCAGGAGAACACGAATGGACAAGGTCGCGGAAGAGTTTTCAATATTAATGCAGCAGAGGCACAGGTAGACCCGGAGCTTGTTACGGGTACGTTTCTTATTGACAATAAATCTGCTTACGTTTTATTTGATTCAGGTGCGGATAGAAGCTATATGAGTAGAGATTTTTGTGCTAAATTAAGTTGTCCATTGACGCCGTTGGGTAGTAAATTTTTACTCGAATTAGCAAACGGTAAATTAATTTCAGTAGATTATATATGCCGGAATCGAGAAATAAAACTGAGTAGCGAAATATTTAAGATTGATTTGATACCAGTAGAGTTAGGGAGTTTTGATGTAATAGTTAGCATGGACTGGCTGAAGGAGATGAAAGCAGAGATCGTATGTTACAATAATGCAATTCATATTGTACGAGAAGAAGGAGAACCCTTAATGGTGTACGGAGAAAAGGGCAACACGAAGCTACATCTTATTAGTAATTTGAAGGCACAAAAACTAATAAGAAAAGGTTGCTATGATGTTCTAGCACACGTCGAGAAAGTATAAACTGAAGAAAAGAGCATCAATGATGTTCCCGTCACAAAAGAATTTCCCGATGTATTTCCGAAAGAATTACCGGGACTACCTCCACATCGATCTGTTGAATTTCAAATAGATCTTGTACCAGGAGCTGCACCAATAGCTCGTTCTCCTTACAGACTCGCACCCAGCGAGATGAAAGAACTGCAAAGCCAACTGCAAGAACTATTAGAATGTGGTTTCATTCGACCAAGCACATCACCATGGGGAGCTCCTGTTTTGTTTGTCAAGAAGAAGGATGGTACATTTAGGTTATGTATCGACTACCGAGAGTTGAACAAACTTACCATCAAGAACCGCTACCCACTACCGAGAATCGACGACTTATTTGATCAACTACAAGGCTCGTCAGTTTATTCAAAGATTGATTTACGTTCTAGGTATCATCAAATGCGGGTGAAGGAGGATGATATTCCAATGACTGCTTTTAGGACGCGTTACGGTCATCACGAGTTTATGGTTATGCCGTTTGGGTTGACTAACGCACCAGCTGTGTTCATGGACCTCATGAACCGAGTGTGTGGACCATACCTTGACAAGTTTGTCATTGTTTTCATCAATGACATACTTATTTACTCAAAGAATGACCAACAGCATGAAGAACATTTGAGGACAGTGCTAGAGTTGTTAAGAAAGGAAAAACTGTACGCTAAGTTTTCAAAGTGTGCATTTTAGTTGAAAGAAGTTCAATTTCTCGGTCACATAGTGAACAAAGAAGGTATTCAGGTGGATCCAGCAAAGATTGAAACCGTTGAAAAGTGGGAAACCCCAAAAACTCCGAAACACATACGCCAATTTTTAGGGCTAGCTGGTTATTACAGAAGATTCATCCAAGATTTTTCCAAAATAGCAAAACCCTTGACTGCATTAACGCATAAAGGGAAGAAATTTGAATGAAAGGATGAACAAGAGAAAGCGTTTCAATTATTGAAGAAAAAGTTAACTACGGCACCTATATTGTCATTACCTGAAGGGAATGAAGATTTTGTGATATATTGTGACGCCTCAAAGCAAGGTCTCGGTTGTGTATTAATGCAACGAACGAAGGTAATTTCGTATGCGTCTAGACAATTGAAGATTCACGAGCAGAATTATACAACGCATGATTTGGAATTAGGCGTGGTTGTTTTTGCATTAAAGACTTGGAGGCACTACTTATATGGGGTCAAAAGTATTATATATACCGACCACAAAAGTCTTCAACACATATTTAATCAGAAACAACTGAATATGAGGCAGCGTAGGTGGATTGAATTGTTGAATGATTACGACTTTGAGATTCGTTACCACCCGAGAAAGGCAAATGTGGCAGCCGACGCCTTGAGTAGAAAGGACAGAGAACCTATTCGAGTAAAATCTATGAATATAATGATTCACACTAACCTTACTACTCAAATAAAGGAGGCGCAACAAGGAGTTTTAAAAGAGGGAAACTTAAGGGATGAAATACCCAAAGGATCGGAGAAGCATCTTAATATTCGAGAAGACGAAACCCGGTATAGGGCTGAAAGAATTTAGGTACCAAAATTTGGAGATATGAGAGAAATGGTACTTAGAGAAGCTCATAAAACCAGATACTCCATACATCCTGGAATGGGGAAGATGTACAAGGATCTCAAGAAACATTTTTGGTGGCCGGGTATGAAAGCCGATGTTGCTAAATATGTAGGAGAATATTTGACGTGTTCTAAGGTCAAAGCAGAGCATCAGAAACCATCAGGTCTACTTCAACAACCCGAAATCCCGAAATGGAAATGGGAAAACATTACCATGGATTTCATCACTAAATTGCCAGGAACTGCAAGTGGTTTTGATACTATTTGGGTAATAGTTGATCGTCTCACCAAATCAGCACACTTCATGCCAATAAGAGAAGATGACAAGATGGAGAAGTTAGCACGAATGTATTTGAAGGAAGTCGTCTCAAGAAATGGAATACCAATCTCTATTATCTCTGATAGGGATGGCAGATTTATTTCAAGATTCTGACAGACATTACAACAAGCATTAGGAACTCGTCTAGACATGAGTACTGCCTATCATCCACAAACTGATGGGCAGAGCGAAAGGACGATACAAACACTTGAAGACATGCCACGAGCCTGTGTTATTGATTTCGGAAACAGTTGGGATCGACACCTTCCGTTAGCAGAATTTTCATACAACAACAGCTACCTTCAAGCATTGAGATGGCGCCGTTTGAAGCACTTTATGGTAGAAAGTGCAGGCTTCCGATTTGTTGGAGTGAAGTGGGGGATAGACGGATTACGGGTCCGGAGATAATACAAGAAACTACCAAGAAGATCATCCAAATTCAACAACGGTTGAAAACTGCCCAAAGTCGACAAAAGAGCTACGCTGACATTAAAAGAAAAGATATAGAATTTGAAATTGGAGAGATGCGTTGTTCGATTTGGTAAACGAGGAAAATTAAATCCAAGGTATATTGGACCATTCAAGATTATTGATCGTGTCGGACCAGTAGCTTACCGACTTGAGTTACCTCAACAACTGGCAGCTGTACATAACACTTTCCACGTCTCGAATTTGAAGAAATGTTTTGCTAAAGAAGATCTCACTATTCCGTTAGACGAAATTCAAATCAACGAAAAACTTCAATTCATCGAAGAACCCTTCGAAATAATGGATCGTGAGGTTAAAAGACTTAAGCAAAACAAGATACCAATTGTTAAGGGTCGATGGAATGCTCGTAGAGGACCCGAGTTCACCTGGGAACGAGAAGATCAGATGAAGAAGAAATACCAGTACTTATTTCCAGAAGATACGTCAACACCTCCAACTACTTAAAATTTCGGGACGAAATTTATTTAACGGGTAGGTACTGTAGTGACCCAAACTTTTCCATGTTTATATATATTAAATGAAATTGATTTTTACATGATTAAGTGTTTCTAACATGTTAAGCAATCAAACTTGTTAAGACTTGATTATTTGAAATGAGTTTCATGTAGACAATTGACCACCCAAGTTGACCGGCGTTTCACGAACGTTAAAAATTGTAAAAACGACATGACGATATATATATATGGATATACATATGGTTAACATGAGATTATTATAAGTAAGTATCTCCATAAGTATATTAACAATGAGTTATATACATAAAAACAAGACTACTAACTTAAGGATTTCGAAACGAGACATATATGTAACGATTATCGTTGTAACAACATTTAAATGTATATATATCATATTAAGATATATTAATATATCATAATATCATGATAATATAATAATTTAACATCTCATTAGATATAATAAATAATGGGTTAACAACATTAATTGAGATCGTTAACTTAAAGGTTTCAAAACAACGCTTACATGTAACGACTAACGATGACTTAACGACTCAGTTAAAATGTATATACATATAGTGTATTTATATGTATTAATATACTTTTGGAAGACTTCAAGACATATATCAAAACACTCATACTTAACGAAAATGGTTACAGTTACATTCCCATTCTTTTCTTTCATCAAGAATTCTAGTCGTATTCTTACTCGTATTATACACAGCTTCTAGACGTACTTACTATGGGTATATACCAATAGTAACTAGCATGGGATTCCACTCTTGATTATGTCATGCATGGCTAATCAATTTTAACTTCTACCATGAACTAGTCAACTAAATAGAACTCCTTTTAACCCCACTCACCACTCACCACTTACCACTCATCATTCACTCCATTTCACTTCCAATTCTCTTTCTAATTCTCTATCAACACACACACACACACACACACACACTTATGAACGAATTTTTCCAGTAGTTAATCATCATCTTCATCAAAAATTACTTCAAGAATCAAGCTATAATCATCATAGGAAGAACACTTCAAGAACACTTAGAAAATCCCTTCAAGTTTACTAGTTTACTTCCAAGCTTTTTAATCCATTCCAAGTAATCATCTTGTAGCGACCCGACCAAATCATGTTTGACGGCGTCGTCTACTTAGGTCCCGTTGCGTGGTCATAAGTCTTTAAGACAAAGTTTGACCAAAATATGTCGCCTTCATTTCAAAATAAAGATTGTTCCCAAAGTTTACAAGAATTGTTCAACCAATAGTTAAGTTACAACGTTATAATACGAATGAAATCTAGGCGACACGGTTTAAAGTAAAGTCAAAAGACGCTCCATGAAATGCACATATACTCGACATCCAATGCAAGTATCAAATAATGAGCGGAAGCATGTATCATGTATCGTTCAAGGACCTGAGAAAAACATAGAAATCTGTCAACGAAAACGTTGGTGAAATCATAGGTTTAAGTAAGTAAGTACAAGTGAACCACAAGATTTGCATCAATGAATTAATAGTAATACATTCCAAAAGTTTGTTTCACGAGCACCCAATTATCAATGCTTAACATTTCCTTCCATTGAACCCCATCACTTAGTGCTAGAACATACACTGTTTCTCGAAAATATATTTCATTCGTAAACGGTAGCGAACCGTTTGAATGAGGGTTTGTGTCATAACCCGTCCTTAACCATAAGAACGTGTTAGATAACGTATGATTTCATTGCGAGGTATTGACCTCTATATGCGACATTTTTAAAAGAGAAACTGCATATATTATACATTACAAACCATAACCATTATTTTTGTTACAAGCTTTAGACAATAAAAAGATGATTATCGTTTAGCGATAATCTTCGACTTACAAACTTTACATATAATGATAACAACACGATTTCGAGCATATTTTACAACACAAATCCTTGGGTATGCAGTTTTATTTTTGACACAAATATGCGTACGCAAGATCCTGCTCAAATTCAATATAATGCAGCGGAAGCTTTAGTAATCACCTGAGAATAGACATGTTTTAAAAGGTCAACATAAAGTTGGTGAGATATAGGTTTAATGCCGGCAGCAATATATATATATAGACCACAAGATTTCGTATATAAACAGTTTAATAAAAATATTCTAAGTGGTTGAGCACTTGGTAACCATACTTAACATTTAATCACGTCGCATATTCCCTTTATTATGAAATCTTACTACACCGTACCAAGTGTAGTCACGAAACGAAGTACTGTGCAACCGTTGAATACTGGTCGTCCAGTCCGGTTGGGGTTGTCAGGCCCGATAGATCTATCAACAGGATTCGCGTTTACAATACCGCTGTAAATAACAGTTACCAAGCTACAGGGAAGTATGCCAGTGGTACAACTCAACGTAGAATATATTTTTCAGTTACTTGTGTCCATATCGTAAAACATAAAATACATGTATTCTCATCCCGAAATATTTAGAGTTTAAAAGTGGGACTATATACTCACTTTCATCTTGAAGATATATATATAATTTGACTTGGTCTCCGGTTGATATCACGAACCTATCCATATATAATATATCAATACCTTTTCTTTTTAAACAAACGTCACATATATATACTTGTTATACTTTTAATACTTTGAATAATTCCTTAGTCCGTAGTTAGCAGTTCGTTGTTAGTAATTCAATTTTAATGGTTCATTTTTAGATGTTTAATATACCCGCAATGAAATAAATAAAACCCCCAACGAAATAAACAAAACCCCATCGTATATGTATTGGTCGAGATTAATCTTGACCCATGGTACCGGTGTTGTCAAATGACGTGTTGCGTACATAAAGTACCGGTGTTGTCAAATGACGTGTTGCGTACAATCATGGGATCTTATGATTAATCTTCTCGTGTTGTTTACGGGTGATCCTGAACCATATAAAATTGAATTATAAGTACATATATATAAAATATCATGTTAACTTAAAAAGATGTGATTTATTTAATTTTTTCCCAATTATTTTCGTGGCTAAACTAGTCTTGGATATCCGATTTTGTTTCGGTCATAGTTTCTTCGTTACAACTCCGTTTTCGTTGATTCAACTTGCCATCTCCTTGGATCGAGTCCCTATTTAAGACTATGAACTGTAAATACCTTAGTTTGTATTCAAAATCACACGGCATAGGTCAAACTTTAGTGAAACTTATGAAGTTAATCATTTTCCATCATGTAAACAACCTCAAATGATTATTTTTCTAAAAAATACTTATACTTTGAGTTAAATCATGAAATTTTTATGTGTTATCATATTCATAGTAAAAATCATTTTTCCAGAAAATAAACCTCCAATTCAAAGTTTAAGATGGTTTTTAATTATCCAACCCAAAACAGCCCCCGGTTGCACTCCGACGTCGTAAATTCAGTTTTTAAGGTGTTCTTTGAAAAACCAAGTTATACCTTGTTAAGTTAGCATATAATTAAGATATGTTACAGGTCTTGAAGTATTTTAAAAGTTAAGTTAGAAGGATCTATTTAGTTTGCGAACAAGTTTGAAATCATTCAAACTATGTTCTAGTTTATAAACTCTTATATATATAGCTTTAAATATATGAATTGAAAAAGAGTTGAAGTAGAATTTTTACCTTAAGTTTAAAATGTAAAGTTGCTGGAAAGAAGTAGTAAAATAAAAGTTGAGAGAGTTCTTGCAAGTGTGTGTGAAAATTGGAAGTAAAATTTGGAAAATGAATGTGTAAAAATGAGTTAGAAATGGTGCTTATTTATAGGCTTGAAAATTTGGTTTTTAGTGAAAATATCTAAGATAAGTTAAAATTTATTATGTCATGAATGACATATTATTCCAATAATTGAAGATTTCTATTGGTATATACCAATAGTAAATACTTCTAGAAGCTGTGTATAGTACCCTAGATATACGTATAGGATTATTGAGGAAATGGAACGAGAATTCAAATATAACTATCGTTTGTAAATATACTTATATTGTTTTATGTATAAAAGCCCTTTAAAAATGATTAAATACATTACTTATACGATATATGTATAAACATTATAAATCATCAGTATTTATGTCAAATAACGTTACGTAGGTTATTGTTTTGAAAACTTAAGTTAGTAGTTTCAAAATATACTTATGACTTTTTGTTATTAATACAAAATGAGATATTAAAACATCCTAGATCATGTTAAATATGTATGTATAATTATCATATATTGTATAGTTCGTGATATCATCGGTCAAACTAGACGGTCAAACGTTGTGTAAAACTCTTTTCAAAAACATAAGTCTCAACAATTTGGATTGCTTATCATGTTGGTAAGGTTTAATTTATGTAAATATTAATCTCATAAGTATAGAACGATCGGAAAAGTGCGGGTCGTTACAGTACCTACCCGTTAAATAAATTTCGTCCCGAAATTTTAAAATTGTACCTATTTTGCGTCATCGAGAAACAAGTGTGGATACTTTTGTTTCATCTGATCCTCTCGTTCCCAAGTAAACTCAGGACCTCTTCGAGCATTCCAACGAACCTTAACGATTGGTATGTTGCTCTGCTTGAGCTGTTTAACTTCACGATCCATGATTTCGATTGGTTCTTCGATGAATTGTAGTTTCTCATCGACATGGATTTCTTCAAGAGGAATGGTGAGGTCTTCCTTTGCAAGACACTTCTTAAGGTTTGAGACGTGAAAGGTATTGTGTACTCCGGCGAGTTGTTGCGGTAACTCGAGTCGATAAGCTACCGGTCCAATGCGTTCGATGATCTTGAACGGGCCTACATATCTTGGGTTCAGTTTACCTCTTTTACCGAAACGTATTACACCTTTCCAAGGTGACACCTTTAGCATAACCATGTCCCCAATCTGAAACTCTAATGGTTTCCTTCGGACATCGGCGTAGCTCTTTTGGCGACTTCGGGCTGTTTTCAATCTCTCCTTGATTTGTACTATCTTCTCAGTCGTTTCGTATATGATCTCGGGACCAGTTAATTGTCGATCTCCTACTTCATTCCAACAGATAGGAGATCTACACTTCCTTCCATACAATGCTTCGAATGGTGCAGCTTTAATGCTTGCATGATAACTATTATTATACGAAAATTCTGCTAACGGTAGATACTTATCCCATCCGTTTCCAAAATCGATCACACATGCCCTGAGCATGTCTTCAAGAGTCTGAATCGTTCTTTCACTCTGCCCGTCGGTTTGCGGATGATATGCGGTACTCATATCTAAACTAGTTCCTAGTGCCTCCTGCAGTGATTGCCAGAACTTTGAGGTAAATCTACTATCACGATCGGATATAATGGAAATAGGTATTCCATGCCTTGAAACAATTTCCTTTATATACAATCGTAATAGTTTCTCCATTCTATCCGTTTCCTTTATAGGAAAGAAATGGGCAGATTTGGTAAGACGATCAACAATCACCCAAATGGTGTCGTATCCCCAGGCAGTCTTTGGTAACTTCGTGATGAAATCCATGGTAATACCATCCCATTTCCATTCTGGGATTTCTGGTTGTTGAAGTAACCCTGATGGTTTCTGGTGTTCTGCCTTGACCTTGGAACAAGTTAAACACTCCCCAACATATGTTGCAACGTCTGTCTTTAAGTTAGGCCACCAATAATGTGTCTTAAGATCTTGATACATCTTTCCAACTCCAGGATGTATCGAGTATCTTGTCTTATGTGCCTCATTCAATATCAACTTCCTTAATCCACCCAACTTCGGTACCCAAATACGGTTTGCAAAATATCGAATTCCGTCTTCCCGTATAACGAGTTGCTTCTCATACTTCTTCATTATTTCATTTCCTATATTTTCTTTAGTAAGTGCTTCTCGTTGAACTTCTTTGATTTGTGAGTTGAGATTCATGCGAATTTTTATGTTCATCGCTCGTACTCGAATTGGTTCTCGTTCCTTTCTGCTTAGTGCGTCAGCCACCACATTCGCTTTCCCGGGATGATAACGAATTTCACAATCATAGTCGTTTATTAACTCGACCCACCTACGTTGCCTCATGTTCAGCTGTTTCTGATCAAAAATATGTTTAAGACTTTTATGATCAGTAAACTCAGTGCATCTAACCCCATATAAGTAGTGTCTCCATATCTTTAACGCAAACACGACTGCTCCCAGTTCTAGATCATGCGTCGTATAATTCCGCTCGTGAATCTTCAATTGTCGAGATGCGTATGCAATAACTTTCTTTCGTTGCATAAGAACACAACCAAAACCTTGTCGCGAAGCGTCACAATATATTTCAAAATCATCGTTCCCTTCAGGTAACGATAAAATAGGCGCCGTAGTTAACTTCTTCTTCAGTAATTGAAATGCGTTCTCCTGCTCCGAGGTCCATTCGTATTTCTTCCCTTTTTGCGTTAATGCTGTCAACGGCTTAGCTATTCGGGAAAAATCTTGAATAAACCTTCTACAATAACCGGCTAAACCCAAAAATTAGCGTATCTGCATTGGTGTCTTAGGAGTCTCCCATTTTTCAATGGCTTCAATTTTTGCTGGATCAACCTGAATTCCTTTGCTACTAACAACGTGGCCAAGAAATTGCACTTCTTTCAACCAGAAAGCACACTTAGAAAATTTAGCGTATAGCTGTTCTTTTCTTAACAACTCTAATATCAACCTTAAATGCTGCTTATGCTATTGCTCACTCTTGGAATAGATAAGAATATCATCAATGAAAACGATAACAAACTTATCTAAATATGGACTACAAACTCGATTCATGAGGTCCATGAATACAGCTGGCGCATTCGTCAATCCAAACGGCATGACCAAAAATTCGTAATGACCGTAGCGTGTCCGAAAAGCAGTTTTCGGTATATCTTCTTCTTTGACGCGTAATTGATGATAGCCCGATCTTAGGTCAATTTTCGAGTACACACATGATCCTTGGAGTTGATCAAATAAGTCGTCAATTCTCGGTAGTGGATACCGATTTTTGATAGTTAACTTATTTAATTCACGATAATCTATACACATCCTAAAAGATCCATCTTTCTTTTTAACAAATAGAATCGGAGCTCCCCACGGTGAAGTACTTGGTCGTATGAATCCACAATCCAGTAATTCTTTTAACTGACTCTGAAGTTCTTTTAACTCAGACGGTGCAAGTCTATATGGAGCACGGGCAACTGGTGCAGCTCCTGGTACTAAATCTATTTGAAATTCTACAGATCTAAATGGAGGTAATCCCGGCAACTCTTCCGGAAAAACTTCAGGAAAATCTCTTGCCACAGGCACATCGTTGATGCACTTCTCTTTTTCTTTCTTTTCGACTTTATTAACATGTGCTAGAATAGCATAACATCCCTTTTCTAAACACTTCTTGGCTTTCAAACAGCTAATGAGTTTTAGCTTTGAATTACCCTTCTCTCCATAAATCATCACCGGCATTTTATCCTTACTAGGAATGCGAATTTCCTTCTTGGCGCACACAACTTCAGCTCCTACTTTGGACATCCAGTCCATGCCGACTATTACATCAAAACTTCCTAATTCTACGGGTATCAAATCAATCTTAAATGTTTCTCCGGCTAAATTTATTTTACAATCACGGCAAATTTTATCGGCTTTAATTAGTTTACCATTAGCTAACTCAATCATGTACTTAGCATCTAGAGGTAATGATGAACAATTCAATTTAGCGTAAAAGCCTCTACTCACGTAACTTCTATCGGCACCAGTATCAAATATAATAGATGCGGATAAGTTATTAATGGTAAACGTACCCGTAACAAGCTCCGGGTCTTCACACGCCTCTCTAGCATTAATAACAAATGCTCTTCCACGTGCAGATCCATTATTCTTCTCTGGATTCGGACACTGGCTCTTATAGTGACCTTGTTTTCCACACCCATAACAAGTAATGGTAGCCAAAGCAGTTCTATTTGCATTGGTGGCAGGAGTCTTGGTACCATTTGTATTTGTAACGAGAGCCCTACAATCTTCAGCAAGATGACCCTTTCGATTACATTTGTTGCATACCACATTACAGTAGCCAGAGTGATGTTTGTGGCATCGGTTGCATAAAGGATTTTGTCCTTTGTAACCAAAGCTTGAACCACCACCTGCACTTTGTATGGTTTCTTGTTTCTTAAAAGATTGTTGTTGGTTACCTCGATCATAATTTCCATTCCACTTTCTTTTGTTACCTGATACCTTCACATCAGTATTGGATGCTTTCTTATCCATGATGACCTGATCCATTAGCTCGTTTGCCATGGTTATAGCTTCATGAATTGTCTTAGGTTTCGATGCTGTAACGTTTGCCTTGACCTTTTTGGGCAAACCATCTTTGTACATTTCAATCTTCCGTTCTTCAGTTGGAACCAATTCAGGACATAGCAAAACTAATTCCATGAATCGCTGATTGTAGTTGGTGATTTCAGTACCAATAACCTTCAGACTTCGTAACTCATCTTCCAACTTCCTAACCTCGTTCCTTGGACAATATTCGTTGATTAACATTGTTTTGAATTCTTCCCACGGAGTATCATAAGCTACATCTCCTCCTACAGCCTTCACAAAATTTTTCCACCACGTGAGTGCACTATCTTGTAAAGTGCACGATGCATACTTGGTCATGTCCTTCTCAACACAACCACTGATTTTAAACACAGTCTCCATCTTTTCTATCCACCGGGTTAAACCGATCGGTCCTTCCGTTCCACTGAATGATGAGGGCTTGCAAGCTTGAAAAGTTTTGTAGGTGCATCCTACACGAGGATTTGGGTTAACTGCAGCAGCTCTTGCAGCTTCGACCCATAACATTCTGTCATTGACTCGCTGGTTGATGAATTCCTCGACTTCTTGTTCCGTCATTCGATTCAATCGCGCCATTTCCTAATGAAAGAAAATAATTATTCACATGGAATATTATAGATGTAGTGTGTATTTATAGTACATTATAGCTTGTTAATAATATGAACTAGGTATTATTATAAAAGCCTTTTCTTCTTATTAGCGTTTTATAATTATATCTAGGGTAGTACCTACCCGTTAATGTTCATACTTAATAGCTCAGTACAGAACCAATTACTACAATCTAAATAATACTTAACCATGGAAAATTATTGCATTTCATACTTCACTATTTTACATATGCTTATCTTACATCGAACATTAAGCAAACCACTCTAATAATATTATACAAAACATTATATGATCCCATGGTTTAATACGGCAGCGCATCGTTTGGTCTATTTTCTAGGACGTTTAGGTTCAAGGAATCGCTTAACGCTTATCCTGGCTGTCTGCCTATATTTTGGCTGTGGGGCTGAAGAACTGGATGCCGGGATAGAACGAATAGGTATAGCGGGAATAGGGGTGGTAGTGTTTAGTGGAGTTGGTGCCACATCATCCTCTTCAGGATTTGAATTTTCTAATTCATTAGCCTTTCGTTTCTTTCCTAGTTCGAACTTGTCTTTTGTAATTTCCTGTATTTCTTCCTCGGGTTCACTTTCCTCCTCGGGTTCACTTTCCGGGTTCTCTATAGTCGGTTCATCCGGAATTTGTGAGTCTTCCCCAAAGATATTATTTTCGTCATCGGATAGGTTAATGACTGAAACACCATCTGAAGATTCTGATTCGGAGTCGCTGAATGTGATAATAAGTTTTGAGCCCGACATCTATCACACAACAACTAACCCATTAGTACTACATAATATTTACATATAAATTTTAACCAACAATGATAAGCAATGGTTGTTAAATCAGATCCGGTCAAAGTCCAGACTTACTAATGTATCCTAACGACTTATCAGTTAGACACACTAATGCAAACCTGGTTCGCTAAGACCACCGCTCTGATACCACATGTCATAACCCGTCCTTAACCATAAGAACGTGTTAGATAACGTATGATTTCATTGCGAGGTATTGACCTCTATATGCGACATTTTTAAAAGAGAAACTGCATATATTATACATTACAAACCATAACCATTATTTTTGTTACAAGCTTTAGACAATAAAAAGATGATTATCGTTTAGCGATAATCTTCGACTTACAAACTTTACATATAATGATAACAACACGATTTCGAGCATATTTTACAACACAAATCCTTGGGTATGCAGTTTTATTTTTGACACAAATATGCGTACGCAAGATCCTGCTCAAATTCAATATAATGCAGCGGAAGCTTTAGTAATCACCTGAGAATAGACATGTTTTAAAAGGTCAACATAAAGTTGGTGAGATATAGGTTTAATGCCGGCAGCAATATATATATATAGACCACAAGATTTCGTATATAAACAGTTTAATAAAAATATTCTAAGTGGTTGAGCACTTGGTAACCATACTTAACATTTAATCACGTCGCATATTCCCTTTATTATGAAATCTTACTACACCGTACCAAGTGTAGTCACGAAACGAAGTACTGTGCAACCGTTGAATACTGGTCGTCCAGTCCGGTTGGGGTTGTCAGGCCCGATAGATCTATCAACAGGATTCGCGTTTACAATACCGCTGTAAATAACAGTTACCAAGCTACAGGGAAGTATGCCAGTGGTACAACTCAACGTAGAATATATTTTTCAGTTACTTGTGTCCATATCGTAAAACATAAAATACATGTATTCTCATCCCGAAATATTTAGAGTTTAAAAGTGGGACTATATACTCACTTTCATCTTGAAGATATATATATAATTTGACTTGGTCTCCGGTTGATATCACGAACCTATCCATATATAATATATCAATACCTTTTCTTTTTAAACAAACGTCACATATATATACTTGTTATACTTTTAATACTTTGAATAATTCCTTAGTCCGTAGTTAGCAGTTCGTTGTTAGTAATTCAATTTTAATGGTTCATTTTTAGATGTTTAATATACCCGCAATGAAATAAATAAAACCCCCAACGAAATAAACAAAACCCCATCGTATATGTATTGGTCGAGATTAATCTTGACCCATGGTACCGGTGTTGTCAAATGACGTGTTGCGTACATAAAGTACCGGTGTTGTCAAATGACGTGTTGCGTACAATCATGGGATCTTATGATTAATCTTCTCGTGTTGTTTACGGGTGATCCTGAACCATATAAAATTGAATTATAAGTACATATATATAAAATATCATGTTAACTTAAAAAGATGTGATTTATTTAATTTTTTCCCAATTATTTTCGTGGCTAAACTAGTCTTGGATATCCGATTTTGTTTCGGTCATAGTTTCTTCGTTACAACTCCGTTTTCGTTGATTCAACTTGCCATCTCCTTGGATCGAGTCCCTCTTTAAGACTATGAACTGTAAATACCTTAGTTTGTATTCAAAATCACACGGCATAGGTCAAACTTTAGTGAAACTTATGAAGTTAATCATTTTCCATCATGTAAACAACCTCAAATGATTATTTTTCTAAAAAATACTTATACTTTGAGTTAAATCATGAAATTTTTATGTGTTATCATATTCATAGTAAAAATCATTTTTCCAGAAAATAAACCTCCAATTCAAAGTTTAAGATGGTTTTTAATTATCCAACCCAAAACAGCCCCCGGTTGCACTCCGACGTCGTAAATTCAGTTTTTAAGGTGTTCTTTGAAAAACCAAGTTATACCTTGTTAAGTTAGCATATAATTAAGATATGTTACAGGTCTTGAAGTATTTTAAAAGTTAAGTTAGAAGGATCTATTTAGTTTGCGAACAAGTTTGAAATCATTCAAACTATGTTCTAGTTTATAAACTCTTATATATATAGCTTTAAATATATGAATTGAAAAAGAGTTGAAGTAGAGTTTTTACCTTAAGTTTAAAATGTAAAGTTGCTGGAAAGAAGTAGTAAAATAAAAGTTGAGAGAGTTCTTGCAAGTGTGTGTGAAAATTGGAAGTAAAATTTGGAAAATGAATGTGTAAAAATGAGTTAGAAATGGTGCTTATTTATAGGCTTGAAAATTTGGTTTTTAGTGAAAATATCTAAGATAAGTTAAAATTTATTATGTCATGAATGACATATTATTCCAATAATTGAAGATTTCTATTGGTATATACCAATAGTAAATACTTCTAGAAGCTGTGTATAGTACCCTAGATATACGTATAGGATTATTGAGGAAATGGAACGAGAATTCAAATATAACTATCGTTTGTAAATATACTTATATTGTTTTATGTATAAAAGCCCTTTAAAAATGATTAAATACATTACTTATACGATATATGTATAAACATTATAAATCATCAGTATTTATGTCAAATAACGTTACGTAGGTTATTGTTTTGAAAACTTAAGTTAGTAGTTTCAAAATATACTTATGACTTTTTGTTATTAATACAAAATGAGATATTAAAACATCCTAGATCATGTTAAATATGTATGTATAATTATCATATATTGTATAGTTCGTGATATCATCGGTCAAACTAGACGGTCAAACGTTGTGTAAAACTCTTTTCAAAAACATAAGTCTCAACAATTTGGATTGCTTATCATGTTGGTAAGGTTTAATTTATGTAAATATTAATCTCATAAGTATAGAACGATCGGAAAAGTGCGGGTCGTTACAGTTTGTCAAACCCATATGGATCCATACAACATAAGTTCTCGCTTACACCCGGCAAGTGTAACTAATGATAATCGAATTGAGGATTTTGTTCTAAACTCGTATGTAGAATGTTTGTTTTCCTGTACTTATGTTCACTTAGTAAAGAAATGTTTATGTTTTCTCATCCCAAATGTAAGTTCAAAAAGAGTAAAAGTGGGACTATGATCTCACCTTGAGTGCACGAGTAGTAAAGTACTTCGACAAGTAAACGTGTGCAAAGAACAATGCTAGTCTTGACCTAAACAATAGGTTTGTATCAATAACGGTAAACACAATAGGTCAAAGATGTTCAATTAGTCCTATGGCTCGTTAAGACTCGATCATAATAGCATGTGAATCAAATTGTCATGTTTCATGCAAGGTACAAGTATAAAAACATGTTAGAACGATTGCACAATTATTTGGTTAAGTTTGATTAAAAGTCAACTTGGTCGGGTCAAAGTCAACAGAAAAGTCAACGGGGTCGGGTTGGATATCCGACAATTTTTCTAAGTTATATAATCATATATGAGCATGTTAGCCAAGTTTCATGTTAATCGGAGGTCCGTAGCATAGCAAACATTTTCATGTCAAATGACCAAAGCAAACAGCCAGTTTTAGCCAAATGGGACGGCGTCCCAAATGGCTAGACGGCGTCTCGATTAAAAGAGTGGGACGGCGTCCCCAATTCCTAGACGGCGTCTAGGTTAGAAAAGTGGGGCGTCGTCCTGGGTATCTGGACGGCGTCCTGAGGTGTTTCCAGGCCCTGGTTGCTGAAACTCCTAAGTGCACGAATCAAAACTCAACCCAACACAATTTACAAACCGCAAACATTCAAGGCATGCATTTTATATCACCGGAAAGGTATTTTGACAAGGAACGCAACTATGCACTTTTTATCAATCAAACTTTCATTTACAACAACCAAAAACCGCAATCAATGCTCCTCATTCAATGCATACAAGTCATAAACGCCATTTAATGATTCGATAGCCAAATTACATGAACAATATGCCGTTTCGAAGGTAATTAAGCATACAACACAACCTAACACTTACAATTAACATTTCATGTCATTTAATGCATCAAAAATCCATTCCTAGTTCATGAAACCCTAACCAAAAATCACCAAATTTCATAATCAAGTTTAAGAGGTTTCTTAGATCAATCTTTACATCCAAATGAAGCTAATGATACTAGTAACACTTTTAAAACATGCACATTAACAATCTAATAACATTTGATCATCCAAAATCAAGGATTTAGCAAGTAATTTTCATAATGAACTAGTTACACCAAAAACAACAAATCGAGCATACAAATTACTTACACGACATCACAATGAGCCATAGACACTAATTAACATACTTTTAAGTCAAGAACACAAATTTAAAGAAAACTAGTGTTTTAGAAATGTTACCCAAACGAGATGAAGTTGGTACCAAAACGAAGAGGATGAAGAGAGGATCACGAATATGTAATTTATTTTGTTGTAAGCCTCCTAGATCGAATTTAGATGATGATTGAATGAATTTAGAAATTGGGTGTGTTCTTGCTAGAGAGAAAGAGAGAGAGAGAGAGAGATGGTTGAATGGTGGTGATTGGGGTGGACTAGGTGACCTAGTCAACTAGTTTGCCCCGTGTCAATTTTAGTCCCTCGAGTTTGTAGTCGGGTGCGGAAAATACCTAAACGGAAATTTTAAAACGCGTATTAACGGGAGATGTTATAGACATGTAACGGAGTTTAAATTAGTATAACGGAAAAGAAAACGGAAAAAGGCGGGATGTTACATTACCTACTCCTTAAAAGAAATTTCGTCCCGAAATTTAAGTAGGCGTAGTAGTCGTTGTTTCTTCCTCGAGATCTTGCGTTTCTGAATTCACAAATAGATGAGGATACTTCCTTTGCATTTGGTCTTGTCTTTCCCAAGTAAACTCGGGTCCTCTTTTGGCATTCCAACGAACCTTGACAATCGGGATTCGGCTTTGTTTCAATGTCTTGACGGAGGTGTCCACAATTTTAACCGGTTCTTCCACAAAATGAAGTTTGTCATCAATAGTAAGTTCTTCGAGAGGGATGACGATATCGGGTTCGGCAAGACACTTTTTCAAGTTAGATACATGGAAGGTAGGATGAACGGAGTTCAATTGAGGCGGAAGATCTAAACGATAAGCAACGGTTCCAATACGCTCCAAGATTTCGAAAGGACCAATATACCGCGGATTTAGCTTCCCGCGTTTCCCAAAACGGATTACACCCTTCCAAGGTGCGACTTTTAACATTACTCGGTCACCGACTTGAAATTCAAGATCGTTGCGTCGTTTGTCGGTATAGCTCTTTTGACGACTTAGGGCCGTCCTAAGCCTATCTCGGATTTGAACGATTTTCTCGGTGGTTTCGTGAATGAGTTCGGGTCCGGTGATTTGCACGTCGCCTACCTCGGCCCAACAAAGAGGTGAACGACATTTGCGGCCATATAGCGCTTCAAAAGGTGCGGCTTTAATACTCGCGTGATAACTATTGTTGTAAGAGAACTCGGCGAGAGGTAAGTGCTTGTCCCAAGCTTTTCCGAAATCAACCACGCAAGCTCGTAACATGTCCTCTAAGGTTTGAATTGTACGTTCGCTTTGTCCATCGGTTTGAGGATGATATGCGGTGCTCATGTCTAAACGCGTTCCCAACGCTTCTTGCAATGTACGCCAAAATCTAGAAACGAAACGGCCATCTCGGTCGGAGATAATCGATAAAGGTACACCGTGTCGGGCTACGATCTCCTTAATGTAAAGTTGTGCAAGTTTCTCCATTTTGTCCGTTTCTTTCATGGCAAGGAAGTGTGCGGATTTGGTGAGACGGTCAACAATAACCCAAATGGTATCATAACCGCCCGTCGTTTTTGGTAGCTTGGTGATAAAATCCATCGTTATCCTTTCCCACTTCCATTGCGGGATCTCGGGTTGTTGAAGTAATCCGGACGGTCTTTGGTGTTCGGCTTTGACTTTGGAACATGTCAAACACTTGGAAACATAAGTAGCTACGTCCCTTTTGATGTTCGGCCACCAATATTGTAGCGACCCGACCAAATCATGTTTGACGGCGCCGTCTACTTAGGTCCCGTTATGTGGTCATAAGTCTTTAAGACAAAGTTTGACCAAAATATGTCGCCTTCATTTCAAAATAAAGATTGTTCCCAAAGTTTACAAGAATTGTTCAACCAATAGTTAAGTTACAACGTTATAATACGAATGAAATCTAGGCGACACGGTTTAAAGTAAAGTCAAAAGACGCTCCATGAAATGCACATATACTCGACATCCAATGCAAGTATCAAATAATGAGCGGAAGCATGTATCATGTATCGTTCAAGGACCTGAGAAAAACATAGAAATCTGTCAACGAAAACGTTGGTGAAATCATAGGTTTAAGTAAGTAAGTACAAGTGAACCACAAGATTTGCATCAATGAATTAATAGTAATACATTCCAAAAGTTTGTTTCACGAGCACCCAATTATCAATGCTTAACATTTCCTTCCATTGAACCCCATCACTTAGTGCTAGAACATACACTGTTTCTCGAAAATATATTTCATTCGTAAACGGTAGCGAACCGTTTGAATGAGGGTTTGTCAAACCCATATGGATCCATACAACATAAGTTCTCGCTTACACCCGGCAAGTGTAACTAATGATAATCGAATTGAGGATTTTGTTCTAAACTCGTACGTAGAATGTTTGTTTTCCTGTACTTGTGTTCACTTAGTAAAGAAATGTTTATGTTTTCTCATCCCAAATGTAAGTTCAAAAAGAGTAAAAGTGGGACTATGATCTCACCTTGAGTGCACGAGTAGTAAAGTACTTCGACAAGTAAACGTGTGCAAAGAACAATGCTAGTCTTGACCTAAACAATAGGTTGTATCAATAACGGTAAACACGATAGGTCAAAGATGTTCAATTAGTCCTATGGCTCGTTACGACCCGTTACGACTCAATAATGTAGCATGTGAATCAAGTTGTCATGTTTCATGCAAGATACAAGTATAAAAGCATGTTAGAACGATTGTACAACCATTTGGTTAAGTTTGATTAAAAGTCAAACTTGGTCGGGTCAAAGTCAACAGAAAAGTCAACGGGGTCGGGTTGGATATCCGACAATTTTTCTAAGTTATATAATCATATATGAGCATGTTGGCCAAGTTTCATGTTAATCGGAGGTCCGTAGCATAGCAAACATTTTCATGTCAAATGACCAAAGCAAACAGCCAGTTTTAGGCAAACGGGACGGCGTCCCAAGTTGCTAGACGGCGTCCCAAAATGAAGGTTGGGACGGCGTCCCAAGCTGCTAGACGGCGTCTCGATTAAAAGAGTGGGACGGCGTCCCCAATTCCTAGACGGCGTCTAGGTTAGAAAAGGGGGACGTCGTCCTGGGTATCTGGACGGCGTCCTGAGGTGTTTCCAGGCCCTGGTTGCTGAAACTCCTAAGTGCACGAACCAACAATCAAACCAACCCAAATTACAAACCGCAAACAATTAGAACATGTATTTTATATCACCGGAAAGGTAATTTGACGAGGAAAACACCTAGACACATTTCATCAAGCAATTCAACACTTACACACCCCAAAACCGCATTTAAACATCCATAATCAAGGTTCAAGTTCCAAATATGCATTTCATGATTCGGGCAACCAATTTACATGAATGATATGCCGTTTCGAAGGTAATCAAGCATACAATCCAACTAAACACTTACCAATAATAATCCATGGCATTCAATGCATCAAAAGTCCATTTCAAGTTCATCAAACCCTAACCCAAATTCACCAAAATCACTAATCAAGTTCATGAAGTTTTCTAAGGCAACCTACACATCAAATTGAAGCTAGTGATGCTAGTAACACAATTAAAACATCAACTTTTAACATCTAACAACATATGATCATCCAAAATTCAAGAACAACACATCAAAATTCAAGTTCATGCTAGTTACACTAAAACAACGAGATCGAGCATATAAATCATATATTCATGTTAGACTTGAGCCATAGACACTAATTAACACTTTTATAAGTTAAAAACATCAAGAACACAAAATCTAGTGATTTTAGAAAGTTACCCAAATGAGATGAAGTTGGTACCAAAATGAAGAGGATGAAGAGAGGATCACAAATATGTAGTTTATTTTGTTGTAAGCCTCCTAGATCGAATTTAGATGATGATTGAATGAATTTGGTTTTGAGTGTGTGTTCTTGCTAGAGAGAAAGAGAGAGAGATGGAGGTGAAAATGAATGGGTGAAAGGGGTTTGACCCTTTGACCTAGTCAAGGGTTTGATCCCTTGTCAAGTTTAGTCCCTCAACTTTCGTTCGGGTGCGGGAATTACCTAAACGAGATAATTTAAAACGCGTATCAACGGGAGATGTTATAAACATATAACGGACTTTATATTAGTATAACGGAAAAGTAAATGGAAAAAGGCGGGATGTTACATTACCTACTCCTTAAAAGAAATTTCGTCCCGAAATTTAAGTAGGCGTAGTAGTCGTTGTTTCTTCCTCGAGATCTTGCGTTTCCGAAATCACGAATAGATGAGGATACTTCCTTTGCATTTGATCTTGTCTTTCCCAAGTAAACTTGGGTCCTCTTTTGGCATTCCAACGAACCTTGACAATCGGGATTCGGCTTTGTTTCAATGTCTTGACGGAGGTGTCCACAATTTCAACCGGTTCCTCCACAAAATGAAGTTTGTCATCAATAGTAAGTTCTTCGAGAGGGATGACGATATCGGGTTCGGCAAGACACTTTTTTAAGTTAGATACATGGAAGGTAGGACGAACGGAGTTCAATTGAGGCGGAAGATCTAAACGATAAGCAACGGTTCCAATACGCTCCAAGATTTCGAAAGGACCAATATACCGCGGATTTAGCTTCCCGCGTTTCCCAAAACGGATTACACCTTTCCAAGGCGCGACTTTTAACATTACTCGGTCACCGACTTGAAATTCAAGATCGTTGCGTCGTTTGTCGGTATAGCTCTTTTGACGACTTCGGGCCGTCCTAAGCCTATCTCGGATTTGAACGATTTTCTCGGTGGTTTCGTGAATGAGTTCGGGTCCGGTGATTTGCACGTCGCCTACCTCGGCCCAACAAAGAGGTGAACGACATTTGCGGCCATATAGCGCTTCAAAAGGTGCGGCTTTAATACTCGCGTGATAACTATTGTTGTAAGAGAACTCGGCGAGAGGTAAGTGCTTGTCCCAAGCTTTTCCGAAATCAACCACGCAAGCTCGTAACATGTCCTCTAAGGTTTGAATTGTACGTTCGCTTTGGCCATCGGTTTGAGGATGATATGCGGTGCTCATGTCTAAATGCGTTCCCAACGCCTCTTGTAATGTACGCCAAAATCTAGAAACGAAACGGCCATCTCGGTCGGAGATAATCGATAAAGGTACACCGTGTCGGGCTACGATCTCCTTAATGTAAAGTTGTGCAAGTTTCTCCATTTTGTCCGTTTCTTTCATGGCAAGGAAGTGTGCGGATTTGGTGAGACGGTCAACAATAACCCAAATGGTATCATAACCGCCCGTCGTTTTTGGTAGCTTGGTGATAAAATCCATCGTTATCCTTTCCCACTTCCATTGCGGGATCTCGGGTTGTTAAAGTAGTCCGGACAGTCTTTGGTGTTCGGCTTTGACTTTGGAACATGTCAAACACTTGGAAACATAAGTAGCTACGTCCCTTTTGATGTTCGGCCACCAATATAGTTGTTTAAGGTCGTGGTACATCTTATTGGCACCGGGGTGAATCGAGTATCGTGACTTATGGGCTTCATCTAAAATAAGGCTTCGTAGATCCCCATAACTAGGCACCCAAATTCTTCCGGCGAAATATCGGAGTCCGGTTTCTTTAACTTCGAATCGAGAGGTGAGGACGTTCAAGTGTTCGAGAGAGATGTTTTCATCCTTGAGAGCCTCATCTTGGGCTACCCGAATTTGGCTATTAAGGTTGGTGTGAATGGTGGTGTTTAAAGCTCGGACACGGAGAGGCACCGCTCTTTCTTTTCGACTTAAGGCATCGGCTACTACATTTGCCTTCCCGGGATGGTAACGAAGCTCGCAATTGTAATTGTTTAAGGTTTCAATCCACCTTCGTTGTCTCATGTTTAGTTGCTTTTGATCGAAAATGTGTTGAAGGCTTTTGTGATCGGTGAAGATAGTACTCTTGGTTCCATAAAGATAGTGTCTCCACATTTTAAGTGCAAAGACAACGGCTCCGAGTTCGAGATCATGTGTCGTATAGTTTCGTTCATGAATTTTGAGTTGTCGAGAAGCATAAGCAATGACTTTCGTTCGTTGCATCAATACACACCCAAAACCATGTTTTGAGGCATCGCAATATACAACAAAGTCATCATTGCCTTCGGGAAGTGACAAGATAGGAGCGGTGGTTAGCTTCGTTTTCAAGATTTGGAATGCGGATTCATGTTCGGTCGCCCAAATGAATTTCTTTCCCTTGTGAGTCAATGCGGTTAGAGGACGTGCAACCAAAGAGAAATTTTCGATGAATCTACGATAGTACCCGGCGAGACCCAAAAATTGACGAATGTGAGCAGGAGTAGTAGGAGTCTCCCAATTGCTAATGGCTTCGATTTTCGTTGGATCGACTTTAATACCTTGGTCACTTACAACATGACCAAGAAATTGAACTTCCTTTAACCAAAATTCACACTTGGAGAATTTGGCATAGAGTTGTTCTTGTCTTAAAAGTTCAAGCACAAGTCGGAGATGTTGTTCGTGCTCTTCTTCATTTTTAGAATAGATCAATATGTCATCGATGAACACAATAACAAATTTATCGAGATACGGTTTGCACACGCGGTTCATAAGATCCATGAACACCGCCGGTGCGTTAGTGAGACCAAATGGCATGACAAGGAATTCATAACTACCGTAACGAGTCCGGAAAGCGGTTTTGGAGACATCTTCCCCCTTAACCCTTAATTGATGATAACCCGAGCGGAGATCGATTTTCGAATATACACAAGACCCTTGTAGTTGATCAAAGAGGTCATCGATGCGAGGAAGAGGATATCGGTTCTTAACCGTCAATTTATTTAGTTCACGATAATCAATGCACATTCGTAGGGATCCGTCTTTCTTTTTAACAAACAAAATCGGAGCGCCCCAAGGTGAATGGCTAGGTTGGATAAAACCTCGATCAAGTAGTTCTTGGATTTGACTTTGCAATTCTTGCATTTCAGATGGAGCGAGTCTATATGGTGCACGTGCTACGGGTGCGGCTCCCGGAATAAGATCGATTTGGAATTCAACCGGTCGATGAGGTGGAAGGCCCGGCAATTCGTCGGGAAATACATCGGAAAAGTCACTAACAATTGGCACATCATCGATATGCTTCTCATCGGACTCGACTTTCTTAACGTGGGCAAGGATCGCAAAACAACCCTTACGGAGTAGTTTTCTAACTTTAAGGCACGAAACGAGATTGAGTCTGGTGCAACTCTTATCGCCATAAACAATCAAAGGTTCACCATTTTCGATAGGAATTCGGATTGCGTTAAGATCACAAAGGATGTGAGATTTCGTTTTGACTAACCAATTCATACCGATTATTACATCAAAGCTTCCTAGTTCCATGGGTATCAAGTCAATTTCAAATTCCTTACCCAAAATGTTTAACGCACACCCCCGGTAATATGTGTCGGCACTTAATAGTTTCCCGTTAGCCACTTCAATGGTATAAGGGGTATCTAATGGAAGAGGTGGAGTGCTAAAAGAATGAGTCAAAGTCTTGGATACAAAGCATTTATCGGCACCCGAATCGAATAAGCAAGAGACATAAGAATTGTTGAGAAGAAACGTACCCGTGACTAGTTCAGTGTCATCCCGGGCTTCCTCGGTGTTGATGTTGAAAGCTCGGCCGCGCGTATTGGTGTTATCTTTCCTTTTCGGGCATGCATTTCTATAATGACCCGTTTGACCACATTCGTAACAAGTGCCCGTCTTTGGTGCATTGGGCCACTTTCGAGCAACGGGAGTGGCACTTTTACAATCGTTGGCCTTATGACCAACTCCTTGGCACCGGTGGCAAATTAACTTGCCACATTCACCAAAGTGATGTTTGTTGCATTTGTTGCAAAGAGGTAGATTTCCGGCATAACCCTTCTTGCCGTCGGAAGTGAAAGATTTCTTGGCAAAGTTGTTGTTGCTTGATTGGGGAGCTTCCCATTTTCTTTTGTTGCCGCCCGATTTATCCTCGGCCTTAGGTGCCGGAACTACGATTTCGTCAACCGTTTCAATTAGTTGGCGAGCCATGTTCATAGCGGCTTGATGAGTAGTGGGTTTGGATGACATCACCCCTTGTTTGATGCTTTTTGGAAGACCGAGCATGTAGAGCTCAATCCTTTGAGATTCGGGGTTAACAAGATTAGGACACATCAAGGATAGTTCGGCGAAGCGTTGATTATAAGCTTTAAGATCGTTTCCGACCGCTTTCAAAGCTCTTAGTTCTTCCTCAAGCTTTCGGGTTTCTTCGCGCGGAAAATATTCAACAATCATCTTTTCCTTTAGATCGGCCCAAGAGAGGGCATGAGCTTCATCGGTACCCACCGATTGAACATAGGTGTTCCACCATGTTAGAGCAATTCCGGAGAAAGTGTGAGTGGAGTATTTGACCTTGTCTTGGTCCCGACAACCGCTTATGCTAAAGACGGCTTCCGTTTGCTCAAACCATCGGGTGAGCACGACCGGTCCCCCGGTTCCATCAAAAGTGTGAGGTTTGCACCCCATGAAAGCTTTATAGGAGCATCCCTCGTTTGAGTTTCCGGCTCCATTGTTGTTGTTGTTGTTGTTGTTGTTGTTGTGGTTGTTATTATTATTGTTGTTGGATGAGTGACCGGCCATGGCCGCATCTACGGCGGTAGCTATCATCCGTTCGAGAGCTTGTTCGGGAGTTTCATTGCGGCGTACACGACGAGGAGCCATTGTTCCTTCAAGACACAAGAATATCATTGATTAGTATTCTCAATAATACTAACCGTGATATAGAATAAAGATAAAGAGAAGTTTTTCCTCGACTCGCCTTAAATTCTTTATGTCATAATGTCGGAACGTTCATATGAGTCACCGTAATATAATCCCGGAAATTATATTACCCTGATTCATATGTGCATTCGACATCATTTCATATAGTCAAGGTGGCGCGTCAATCAAATTAAACAACGTGAGATTAAGATGAACTAAGAGTAGATATGAGTAGAAGCGTTCGAGTATAAATGCACAAGTAGTCAAGTAATTCCTACTTCAAGTCTATATGCCGGTTGTAGTCTAGACTCACCAATGTACCCTATGACTCGGGGTCGACACCAATGAACTCTAAATCCCTACAACCAACGCTCTGATACCATCTGTAGCGACCCGACCAAATCATGTTTGACGGCGCCGTCTACTTAGGTCCCGTTACGTGGTCATAAGTCTTTAAGACAAAGTTTGACCAAAATATGTCGCCTTCATTTCAAAATAAAGATTGTTCCCAAAGTTTACAAGAATTGTTCAACCAATAGTTAAGTTACAACGTTATAATACGAATGAAATCTAGGCGACACGGTTTAAAGTAAAGTCAAAAGACGCTCCATGAAATGCACATATACTCGACATCCAATGCAAGTATCAAATAATGAGCGGAAGCATGTATCATGTATCGTTCAAGGACCTGAGAAAAACATAGAAATCTGTCAACGAAAACGTTGGTGAAATCATAGGTTTAAGTAAGTAAGTACAAGTGAACCACAAGATTTGCATCAATGAATTAATAGTAATACATTCCAAAAGTTTGTTTCACGAGCACCCAATTATCAATGCTTAACATTTCCTTCCATTGAACCCCATCACTTAGTGCTAGAACATACACTGTTTCTCGAAAATATATTTCATTCGTAAACGGTAGCGAACCGTTTGAATGAGGGTTTGTCAAACCCATATGGATCCATACAACATAAGTTCTCGCTTACACCCAGCAAGTGTAACTAATGATAATCGAATTGAGGATTTTGTTCTAAACTCGTACGTAGAATGTTTGTTTTCCTGTACTTGTGTTCACTTAGTAAAGAAATGTTTATGTTTTCTCATCCCAAATGTAAGTTCAAAAAGAGTAAAAGTGGGACTATGATCTCACCTTGAGTGCACGAGTAGTAAAGTACTTCGACAAGTAAACGTGTGCAAAGAACAATGCTAGTCTTGACCTAAACAATAGGTTTGTATCAATAACGGTAAACACAATAGGTCAAAGATGTTCAATTAGTCCTATGGCTCGTTAAGACTCGATCATAATAGCATGTGAATCAAATTGTCATGTTTCATGCAAGGTACAAGTATAAAAACATGTTAGAACGATTGCACAATTATTTGGTTAAGTTTGATTAAAAGTCAACTTGGTCGGGTCAAAGTCAACAGAAAAGTCAACGGGGTCGGGTTGGATATCCGACAATTTTTCTAAGTTATATAATCATATATGAGCATGTTGGCCAAGTTTCATGTTAATCGGAGGTCCGTAGCATAGCAAACATTTTCATGTCAAATGACCAAAGCAAACAGCCAGTTTTAGGCAAACGGGACGGCGTCCCAAGTTGCTAGACGGCGTCCCAAAATGAAGGTTGGGACGGCGTCCCAAGCTGCTAGACGGCGTCTCGATTAAAAGAGTGGGACGGCGTCCCCTATTCCTAGACGGCGTCTAGGTTAGAAAAGGGGGACGTCGTCCTGGGTATCTGGACGGCGTCCTGAGGTGTTTCCAGGCCCTGGTTGCTGAAACTCCTAAGTGCTAGAACCAACAATCAAACCAACCCAAATTACAAACCGCAAACAATTAGAACATGTATTTTATATCACCGGAAAGGTAATTTGACGAGGAAAACACCTAGACACATTTCATCAAGCAATTCAACACTTACACACCCCAAAACCGCATTTAAACATCCATAATCAAGGTTCAAGTTCCAAATATGCATTTCATGATTCGGGCAACCAATTTACATGAATGATATGCCGTTTCGAAGGTAATCAAGCATACAATCCAACTAAACACTTACCAATAATAATCCATGGCATTCAATGCATCAAAAGTCCATTTCAAGTTCATCAAACCCTAACCCAAATTCACCAAAATCACTAATCAAGTTCATGAAGTTTTCTAAGGCAACCTACACATCAAATTGAAGCTAGTGATGCTAGTAACACAATTAAAACATCAACTTTTAACATCTAACAACATATGATCATCCAAAATTCAAGAACAATACACCAAAATTCAAGTTCATGCTAGTTAAACTAAAACAACGAGATCGAGCATATAAATCATATATTCATGTTAGACTTGAGCCATAGACACTAATTAACACTTTTATAAGTTAAAAACATCAAGAACACAAAATCTAGTGATTTTAGAAAGTTACCCAAATGAGATGAAGTTGGTACCAAAATGAAGAGGATGAAGAGAGGATCACAAATATGTAGTTTATTTTGTTGTAAGCCTCCTAGATCGAATTTAGATGATGATTGAATGAATTTGGTTTTGAGTGTGTGTTCTTGCTAGAGAGAAAGAGAGAGAGATGGAGGTGAAAATGAATGGGTGAAAGGGGTTTGACCCTTTGACCTAGTCAAGGGTTTGATCCCTTGTCAAGTTTAGTCCCTCAACTTTCGTTCGGGTGCGGGAATTACCTAAACGAGATAATTTAAAACGCGTATCAACGGGAGATGTTATAAACATATAACGGACTTTATATTAGTATAACGGAAAAGTAAATGGAAAAAGGCGGGATGTTACAAATATAGTTGTTTAAGGTCGTGGTACATCTTATTGGCACCGGGGTGAATCGAGTATCGTGACTTATGGGCTTCATCTAAAATAAGGCTTCGTAGATCCCCATAACTAGGCACCCAAATTCTTCCGGCGAAATATCGGAGTCCGGTTTCTTTAACTTCGAATCGAGAGGTGAGGACGTTCAAGTGTTCGAGAGAGATGTTTTCATCCTTGAGAGCCTCATCTTGGGCTACCCGAATTTGGCTATTAAGGTTGGTGTGAATGGTGATGTTTAAAGCTCGGACACGGAGAGGCACCGCTCTTTCTTTTCGACTTAAGGCATCGGCTACTACATTTGCCTTCCCGGGATGGTAACGAAGCTCGCAATCGTAATCGTTTAAGGTTTCAATCCACCTTCGTTGTCTCATGTTTAGTTGCTTTTGATCGAAAATGTGTTGAAGGCTTTTGTGATCGGTGAAGATA
Organism: Rutidosis leptorrhynchoides; assembly: GCF_046630445.1. Classification (NCBI taxonomy): domain Eukaryota; kingdom Viridiplantae; phylum Streptophyta; class Magnoliopsida; order Asterales; family Asteraceae; genus Rutidosis; species Rutidosis leptorrhynchoides. The sequence continues at coordinate 461,803,369 of NC_092337.1, read as the reverse complement.
GTACTCTTGGTTCCATAAAGATAGTGTCTCCACATTTTAAGTGCAAAGACAACGTCTCCGAGTTCGAGATCATGTGTCGTATAGTTTCGTTCATGAATTTTGAGTTGTCGAGAAGCATAAGCAATGACTTTCGTTCGTTGCATCAATACACACCCAAAACCATGTTTTGAGGCATCGCAATATACAACAAAGTCATCATTGCCTTCGGGAAGTGACAAGATAGGAGCGGTGGTTAGCTTCGTTTTCAAGATTTGGAATGCGGATTCATGTTCGGTCGCCCAAATGAATTTCTTTCCCTTGTGAGTCAATGCGGTTAGAGGACGTGCAACCAAAGAGAAATTTTCGCTGAATCTACGATAGTACCCGGCGAGACCCAAAAATTGACGAATGTGAGTAGGAGTAGTAGGAGTCTCCCATTTGCTAATGGCTTCGATTTTCGTTGGATCGACTTTAATACCTTGGTCACTTACAACATGACCAAGAAATTGAACTTCCTTTAACCAAAATTCACACTTGGAGAATTTGGCATAGAGTTGTTCTTGTCTTAAAAGTTCAAGCACAAGTCGGAGATGTTGTTCGTGCTCTTCTTCATTTTTAGAATAGATTAATATGTCATCGATGAACACAATAACGAATTTATCGAGATACGGTTTGCACACGCGGTTCATAAGATCCATGAACACCGCCGGTGCGTTAGTGAGACCAAATGGCATGACAAGGAATTCATAACTACCATAACGAGTTCGGAAAGCGGTTTTGGAGACATCTTCCCCCTTAACCCTCAATTGATGATAACCCGAGCGGAGATCGATTTTCGAATATACACAAGACCCTTGTAGTTGATCAAAGAGGTCATCGATGCGAGGAAGAGGATATCGGTTCTTAACCGTCAATTTATTTAGTTCACGATAATCAATGCACATTCGTAGGGATCCGTCTTTCTTTTTAACAAACAAAATCGGAGCGCCCCAAGGTGAATGGCTAGGTTGGATAAAACCACGATCAAGTAGTTCTTGGATTTGACTTTGCAATTCTTGCATTTCGGATGGGGCGAGTCTATATGGTGCACGTGCTACGGGTGCGGCTCCCGGAATAAGATCGATTTGGAATTCAACCGGTCGATGAGGTGGAAGACCCGGCAATTCGTCGGGAAATACATCGGAAAAGTCACTAACAATTGGCACATCATCGATATGCTTATCATCGGACTCGACTTTCTTAACGTGGGCAAGGATCGCAAAACAACCCTTACGGAGCAGTTTTCTAACTTTAAGGCACGAAACGAGGTTGAGTCTGGTGCAACTCTTATCGCCATAAACAATCAAAGGTTCACCATTCTCGATAGGAATTCGGATTGCGTTAAGATCACAAAGGATGTGAGATTTCGTTTTGACTAACCAATTCATACCGATTATTACATCAAAGCTTCCTAGTTCCATGGGTATCAAGTCAATCTCAAATTCCTTACCCAAAATGTTTAACGTACACCCCCGGTAATATGTGTCAGCACTTAATAGTTTCCCGTTAGCCACTTCAATGGTATAAGTGGTATCTAATGGAAGAGGTGGAGTGCTAAAAGAATGAGTCAAAGTCTTGGATGCAAAGCATTTATCGGCACCCGAATCGAATAAGCAAGAGACATAAGAATTGTTGAGAAAAATGTACCCGTGACTAGTTCAGTGTCATCCCGAGCTTCCTCGGTGTTGATGTTGAAAGCTCGGCCACGCGTATTGGGGTTATCTTTCTTCTTTGGGCATGCATTTCTATAATGACCCGTTTGGCCACATTCGTAACAAGTGCCCGTCTTTGGTGCATTGGGCCACTTTCGAGCGACGGGAGTGGCACTTTTACAATCGTTGGCCTTATGACCAATTCCTTGGCACCGATGGCAAATTAGCTTACTACATTCGCCAAAGTGATGTTTGTTGCATTTGTTGCAAAAAGGTAGACTCCCGGCATAACCCTTCTTGCCGTCGAAAGTGAAAGATTTCTTGGCAAAGTTGTTGTTGCTTGATTGGGAGGGTTCCCACTTTCTTTTGTTGCCGCCCGATTTATCCTCGGCCTTAGGTGCCAGAACTACGATTTCGTCAACCGTTTCAATTAGTTGGCGAGCCATGTTCATAGCGGCTTGATGAGTAGTGGGTTTGGATGACATCACTCCTTGTTTGATGCTTTTTGGAAGACCGAGCATGTAGAGCTCAATCCTTTGAGATTCGGGGTTAACAAGATTAGGACACATCAAGGATAGTTCGGCGAAGCGTTGATTATAAGCTTTAAGATCGTTTCCGACCTCTTTCAAAGCTCTTAGTTCTTCCTCAAGCTTTCGGGTTTCTTCGCGCGGAAAATATTCAACAATCATCTTTTCCTTTAGATCGGCCCAAGAGAGGGCATGAGCTTCATCGGTACCCACCGATTGAACATAGGTGTTCCACCATGTTAGAGCAATTCCGGAGAAAGTGTGAGTGGAGTATTTGACCTTGTCTTGGTCCCGACAACCGCTTATGCTAAAGACGGCTTCCGTTTGCTCAAACCATCGGGTGAGCACGACCGGTCCCCCGGTTCCATCAAAAGTGTGAGGTTTGCACCCCATGAAAGCTTTATAGGAGCATCCCTCGTTTGAGTTTCCGGCTCCATTGTTGTTGTTGTTGTTGTGGTTGTTGTGGTTGTTATTATTATTGTTGTTGGATGAGTGACCGGCCATGGCCGCATCTACGGCGGTAGCTATCATCCGTTCGAGAGCTTGTTCGGGAGTTTCATTGCGGCGTACACGACGAGGAGCCATTTTTCCTTCAAGACACAAGAATATCATTGATTAGTATTCTCAATAATACTAACCGTGATATAGAATAAAGATAAAGAGAAGTTTTTCCTCGACTCGCCTTAAATTCTTTATGTCATAATGTCGGAACGTTCATATGAGTCACCGTAATATAATCCCGGAAATTATATTACCCTGATTCATATGTGCATTCGACATCATTTCATATAGTCAAGGTGGCGTGTCAATCAAATTAAACAACGTGAGATTAAGATGAACTAAGAGTAGATATGAGTAGAAGCGTTCGAGTATAAATGCACAAGTAGTCAAGTAATTCCTACTTCAAGTCTATATGCCGGTTGTAGTCTAGACTCACCAATGTACCCTATGACTCGGGGTCGACACCAATGAACTCTAAATCCCTACAACCAACGCTCTGATACCATCTGTAGCGACCCGACCAAATCATGTTTGACGGCGCCGTCTACTTAGGTCCCGTTGCGTGGTCATAAGTCTTTAAGACAAAGTTTGACCAAAATATGTCGCCTTCATTTCAAAATAAAGATTGTTCCCAAAGTTTACAAGAATTGTTCAACCAATAGTTAAGTTACAACGTTATAATACGAATGAAATCTAGGCGACACGGTTTAAAGTAAAGTCAAAAGACGCTCCATGAAATGCACATATACTCGACATCCAATGCAAGTATCAAATAATGAGCGGAAGCATGTATCATGTATCGTTCAAGGACCTGAGAAAAACATAGAAATCTGTCAACGAAAACGTTGGTGAAATCATAGGTTTAAGTAAGTAAGTACAAGTGAACCACAAGATTTGCATCAATGAATTAATAGTAATACATTCCAAAAGTTTGTTTCACGAGCACCCAATTATCAATGCTTAACATTTCCTTCCATTGAACCCCATCACTTAGTGCTAGAACATACACTGTTTCTCGAAAATATATTTCATTCGTAAACGGTAGCGAACCGTTTGAATGAGGGTTTGTCAAACCCATATGGATCCATACAACATAAGTTCTCGCTTACACCCGGCAAGTGTAACTAATGATAATCGAATTGAGGATTTTGTTCTAAACTCGTATGTAGAATGTTTGTTTTCCTGTACTTGTGTTCACTTAGTAAAGAAATGTTTATGTTTTCTCATCCCAAATGTAAGTTCAAAAAGAGTAAAAGTGGGACTATGATCTCACCTTGAGTGCACGAGTAGTAAAGTACTTCGACAAGTAAACGTGTGCAAAGAACAATGCTAGTCTTGACCTAAACAATAGGTTTGTATCAATAACGGTAAACACAATAGGTCAAAGATGTTCAATTAGTCCTATGGCTCGTTAAGACTCGATCATAATAGCATGTGAATCAAATTGTCATGTTTCATGCAAGGTACAAGTATAAAAACATGTTAGAACGATTGCACAATTATTTGGTTAAGTTTGATTAAAAGTCAACTTGGTCGGGTCAAAGTCAACAGAAAAGTCAACGGGGTCGGGTGAAATGTCCCGTTCTTATTGATTAAAAACGTTCCATATTAATTGATTTCGTTGCGAGGTTTTGACCTCTATATGAGACGTTTTTCAATGACTGCATTCATTTTTAAAACAAACCATAACCTTTATTTCATAAATAAAGGTTTAAAAAGCTTTACGTAGATTATCAAATAATGATAATCTAAAATATCCTGTTTACACACGACCATTACATAATGGTTTACAATACAAATATGTTATATCGAAATCAGTTTCTTGAATGCAGTTTTTACACAATATCATACAAACATGGACTCCAAATCTTGTCCTTATTTTAGTATGCAACAGCGGAAGCTCTTAATATTCACCTGAGAATAAACATGCTTTAAACGTCAACAAAAATGTTGGTGAGCTATAGGTTTAACCTATATATATCAAATCGTAACAATAGACCACAAGATTTCATATTTCAATACACATCCCATACATAGAGATAAAAATCATTCATATGGTGAACACCTGGTAACCGACAATAACAAGATGCATATATAAGAATATCCCCATCATTCCGGGACACCCTTCGGATATGATATAAATTTCGAAGTACTAAAGCATCCGGTACTTTGGATGGGGTTTGTTAGGCCCAATAGATCTATCTTTAGGATTCGCGTCAATTAGGGTGTCTGTTCCCTAATTCTTAGATTACCAGACTTAATAAAAAGGGGCATATTCGATTTCGATAATTCAACCACAGAATGTAGTTTCACGTACTTGTGTCTATTTTGTAAATCATTTATAAAACCTGCATGTATTCTCATCCCAAAAATATTAGATTTTAAAAGTGGGACTATAACTCACTTTCACAGATTTTTACTTCGTCGGGAAGTAAGACTTGGCCACTGTTGATTCACGAACCTATAACAATATATACATATATATTAAAGTATGTTCAAAATATATTTACAACACTTTTAATATATTTTGATGTTTTAAGTTTATTAAGTCAGCTGTCCTCGTTAGTAACCTATAACTAGTTGTCCACAGTTAGATGTACAGAAATAAATCGATAAATATTATCTTGAATCAATCCACGACCCAGTGTATACGTATCTCAGTATTGATCACAACTCAAACTATATATATTTTGGAATCAACCTCAACCCTGTATAGCTAACTCCAACATTCACATATAGAGTGTCTATGGTTGTTCCGAAATATATATAGATGTGTCGAAATGATAGGTCGAAACATTGTATACGTGTCTATGGTATCTCAAGATTACATAATATACAATACAAGTTGATTAAGTTATGGTTGGAATAGATTTGTTACCAATTTTCACGTAGCTAAAATGAGAAAAATTATCCAATCTTGTTTTACCCATAACTTCTTCATTTTAAATCCGTTTTGAGTGAATCAAATTGCTATGATTTCATATTGAACTCTATTTTATGAATCTAAACAGAAAAAGTATAGGTTTATAGTCGGAAAAATAAGTTACAAGTCGTTTTTGTAAAGGTAGTCATTTCAGTCGAAAGAACGACGTCTAGATGACCATTTTAGAAAACATACTTTCACTTTGAGTTTAACCATAATTTTTGGATATAGTTTCATGTTCATAATAAAAATCATTTTCTCAGAATAACAACTTTTAAATCAAAGTTTATCATAGTTTTTAATTAACTAACCCAAAACAGCCCGCGGTGTTACTACGACGACGTAAATCCGGTTTTACGGTGTTTTTCGTGTTTCCAGGTTTTAAATCATTAAGTTAGCATATCATATAGATATAGAACATGTGTTTAGTTGATTTTAAAAGTCAAGTTAGAAGGATTAACTTTTGTTTGCGAACAAGTTTAGAATTAACTAAACTATGTTCTAGTGATTACAAGTTTAAACCTTCGAATAAGATAGCTTTATATGTATGAATCGAATGATGTTATGAACATCATTACTACCTTAATTTCCTTGGATAAACCTACTGGAAAAGAGAAAAATGGATCTAGCTTCAATGGATCCTTGGATGGCTCGAAGTTCTTGAAGCAGAATCATGACACGAAAACAAGTTCAAGTAAGATCATCACTTGAAATAAGATTGTTATAGTTATAGAAATTGAACCAAAGTTTGAATATGATTATTACCTTGTATTAGAATGATAACCTACTGTAAGAAACAAAGATTTCTTGAGGTTGGATGATCACCTTACAAGATTGGAAGTGAGCTAGCAAACTTGAAAGTATTCTTGATTTTATGAAACTAGAACTTTTGGAATTTATGAAGAACACTTAGAACTTGAAGATAGAACTTGAGAGAGATCAATTAGATGAAGAAAATTGAAGAATGAAAGTGTTTGTAGGTGTTTTTGGTCGTTGGTGTATGGATTAGATATAAAGGATATGTAATTTTGTTTTCATGTAAATAAGTCATGAATGATTACTCATATTTTTGTAATTTTATGAGATATTTCATGCTAGTTGCCAAATGATGGTTCCCACATGTGTTAGGTGACTCACATGGGCTGCTAAGAGCTGATCATTGGAGTGTATATACCAATAGTACATACATCTAAAAGCTGTGTATTGTACGAGTACGAATACGGGTGCATACGAGTAGAATTGTTGATGAAACTGAACGAGGATGTAATTGTAAGCATTTTTGTTAAGTAGAAGTATTTTGATAAGTGTATTGAAGTCTTTCAAAAGTGTATAAATACATATTAAAACACTACATGTATATACATTTTAACTGAGTCGTTAAGTCATCGTTAGTCGTTACATGTAAGTGTTGTTTTGAAACCTTTAGGTTAACGATCTTGTTAAATGTTGTTAACTCAATGTTTATAATATCAAATGAGATTTTAAATTATTATATTATCATGATATTATCATGTATGAATATCTCTTAATATGATATATATACATTAAATGTCTTTACAACGATAATCGTTACATATATGTCTCGTTTAAAAATCATTAAGTTAGTAGTCTTGTTTTTACATATGTAGTTCATTGTTAATATACTTTATGATATGTTTTCTTATCATAGTATCATGTTAACTATATATATATATCCATATATATGTCATCATATAGTTTTTACAAGTTTTAACGTTCGTGAATCACCGATCAACTTGGGTGGTCAATTGTCTATATGAAACATATTTCAATTAATCAAGTCTTAACAAGTTTGATTGCTTAACATGTTGGAAACATTTAATCATGTAAATATCAATCTCAATTAATATATATAAACATGGAAAAGTTCGGGTCACTACAGTACCTACCCGTTAAATAAATTTCGTCCCGAAATTTTAAGCTGTTGAAGGTGTTGACGAATCTTCTGGAAATAGATGCGGGTATTTCTTCTTCATCTGATCTTCACGCTCCCAGGTGAACTCGGGTCCTCTACGAGCATTCCATCGAACCTTAACAATTGGTATCTTGTTTTGCTTAAGTCTTTTAACCTCACGATCCATTATTTCGACGGGTTCTTCGATGAATTGAAGTTTTTCGTTGATTTGGATTTCATCTAACGGAATAGTGAGATCTTCTTTAGCAAAACATTTCTTTAAATTCGAGACGTGGAAAGTGTTATGTACAGCCGCGAGTTGTTGAGGTAACTCTAGTCGGTAAGCTACTGGTCCGACACGATCAATAATCTTGAATGGTCCAATATACCTTGGATTTAATTTCCCTCGTTTACCAAATCGAACAACGCCTTTCCAAGGTGCAACTTTAAGCATGACCATCTCTCCAATTTCAAATTCTATATCTTTTCTTTTAATGTCAGCGTAGCTCTTTTGTCGACTTTGGGCGGTTTTCAACCGTTGTTGAATTTGGATGATCTTCTCGGTAGTTTCTTGTATAATCTCCGGACCCGTAATCTGTCTATCCCCCACTTCACTCCAACAAATCGGAGACCTGCACTTTCTACCATAAAGTGCTTCAAACGGCGCCATCTCAATGCTTGAATGGTAGCTGTTGTTGTAGGAAAATTCTGCTAACGGTAGATGTCGATCCCAACTGTTTCCGAAATCAATAACACATGCTCGTAGCATGTCTTCAAGCGTTTGTATCGTCCTTTCGCTCTGCCCATCAGTTTGTGGATGATAGGCAGTACTCATGTCTAGACGAGTTCCTAATGCTTGCTGTAATGTCTGCCAGAATCTTGAAATAAATCTGCCATCCCTATCAGAGATAATAGAGATTGGTATTCCATGTCTGGAGACGACTTCCTTCAAATACAGTCGTGCTAACTTCTCCATCTTGTCATCTTCTCTTATTGGTAGGAAGTGTGCTGATTTGGTGAGACGATCAACTATTACCCAAATAGTATCAAAACCACTTGCAGTCCTTGGCAATTTAGTGATGAAATCCATGGTAATGTTTTCCCATTTCCATTCTGGGATTTCGGGTTGTTGAAGTAGACCTGATGGTTTCTGATGCTCAGCTTTGACCTTAGAACACGTCAAACATTCTCCTACGTATTTAGCAACATCGGCTTTCATACCCGGCCACCAAAAATGTTTCTTGAGATCCTTGTACATCTTCCCCGTTTCAGGATGTATTGAGTATCTGGTTTTATGAGCTTCTCTAAGTACCATTTCTCTCATATCTCCAAATTTTGGTACCCAAATCCTTTCAGCCCTATACCGGGTTCCGTCTTCCCGAATATTAAGATGCTTCTCCGATCCTTTGGGTATTTCATCCTTTAAATTTCCCACTTTTAAAACTCCTTGTTGCGCCTCCTTTATTTGCGTAGTAATGTTATTATGAATCATTATATTCATAGATTTTACTCGAATGGGTTCTCTGTCCTTCCTGCTCAAGGCATCGGCTACCACATTTGCCTTCCCCGGGTGGTAACGAATCTCAAAGTCGTAATCATTCAATAATTCAATCCACCTACGCTGCCTCATATTCAGTTGTTTCTGATTAAATATGTGTTGAAGACTTTTGTGATCGGTATATATAATACTTTTGACCCCATATAAGTAGTGCCTCCAAGTCTTTAATGCAAAAACAACCGCGCCTAATTCCAAATCATGCGTCGTATAATTTTGTTCGTGAATCTTCAATTGTCTAGACGCATAAGCAATCACCTTCGTTCGTTGCATTAATACACAACCGAGACCTTGCTTTGATGCATCACAATAAATCACAAAATCATCATTCCCTTCAGGCAATGACAATATAGGTGCCGTAGTTAGCTTTTTCTTCAATAACTGAAACGCTTTCTCTTGTTCATCATTCCATTCAAATTTCTTCCCTTTATGCGTTAATGCAGTCAAGGGTTTTGCTATTCTGGAAAAGTCTTGGATGAACCTTCTGTAGTAACCAGCTAGTCCTAAAAACTGGCGTATGTGTTTCGGAGTTTTCGGGGTTTCCCACTTTTCAACAGTTTCTATCTTTGCCGGATCCACCTTAATACCTTCTTTGTTCACTATGTGACCGAGGAATTGAACTTCTTCCAACCAAAATGCACACTTTGAAAACTTAGCGTACAATTCTTCTTTCCTCAATACTTCTAACACCTTTCTCAAATGTTCACCGTGTTCTTGGTCATTCTTTGAGTAAATAAGTATGTCATCAGTGAAAACAATGACAAACTTGTCAAGGTATGGTCCACACACTCGGTTCATAAGGTCCATGAACACAGCTGGTGCATTAGTTAAACCAAACGGCATGACCATAAACTCGTAATGACCGTAACGTGTTCTGAAAGCAGTCTTTGGAATATCATCTTCTTTCACCCGCATTTGATGATACCCGGAACGTAAGTCAATCTTTGAATAAACAGACGAGCCTTGTAGTTGATCAAATAAGTCGTCGATTCTCGGTAGTGGGTAGCGGTTCTTGATGGTAAGTTTGTTCAACTCTCGGTAGTCGATACACAACCTGAATGTACCATCTTTCTTCTTGACAAACAAAACAGGAGCTCCCCACGGTGATGTGCTTGGTCGAATGAAACCACGCTCTAAAAGTTCTTGTAATTGGCTTTGCAGTTCTTTCATCTCGCTGGGTGCGAGTCTGTAAGGAGCACGAGCTATTGGTGCAGCTCCTGGTACAAGATCTATTTGAAATTCAACGGATCGATGTGGGGGTAATCCCGGTAATTCTTTCGGAAATACATCGGGAAATTCTTTTGCAATGGGAACATCATTGATGCTCTTTTCTTCAGTTTGTACTTTCTCGACGTGTGCTAGAACAGCATAGCAACCTTTTCTTATTAGTTTTTGTGCCTTCAAATTACTAATAAGATGTAGCTTCGTGTTGCCCTTTTCTCCGTACACCATTAAGGGTTTTCCTTTTTCTCGTATAATGCGAATTGCATTTTTGTAACAAATGATCTCCGCTTTCACTTCTTTCAACCAGTCCATACCGATTATCACATCAAAACTCCCTAACTTTACTGGTATCAAATCAATCTTAAATGTTTCGCTAACCAGTTTAATTTCTCGATTCCGACATATATTATCTGCTGAAATTAATTTACCATTTGCTAATTCGAGTAAAAATTTACTATCCAAAGGCGTCAATGGACAACTTAATTTAGCACAAAAATCTCTACTCATATAGCTTCTATCCGCACCCGAATCAAATAAAACGTAAGCAGATTTATTGTCAATAAGAAACGTACCCGTAACAAGCTCCGGGTCTTCCTGTGCCTCTATCGCATTAATATTGAAAACTCTTCCACGGCCTTGTCCATTCGTGTTCTCCTGGTTCGGGCAATTTCTAATAATGTGGTCTGGTTTTCCACATTTATAACAAACTACATTGGCATAACTTGCTCCGACACTACTTGCTCCGCCATTACTCGTTCCGACACCATTTGTTCCTTTCGTTCTATTAGCCCCTGGTCCGTAGACCTCACACTTCGCCGCGCTATGACCATTTCTTTTACACTTGTTGCAAAATTTGGTGCAGAACCCCGAGTGATTCTTTTCACACCTTTGGCATAGCTGCTTCTGATTGTTGTTGTTGTTGCGGTTATTATTGTTGTTGGGATGATTGTTGTAGTTGCTGTTGTTGTTGTTGTTGTTGTTGTTGTTGGGCCGTTTGTTGTAGTTGCGATTGATGTTGCGATTGTTGGGATAATTGTTGCGATTATTGTTGTAATTACTGTTGTTGTTGTATTGGTGATTCTTATCACCGTTTTCCTCCCACTTTCTTTTGACTTGCTTCACATTGGCCTCTTCAGCAGTCTGTTCTTTAATTCTTTCTTCAATCTGGTTCACTAGTTTGTGAGCCATTCTACATGCCTGTTGTATGGAGGCGGGCTCGTGTGAACTTATATCTTCTTGGATTCTTTCCGGTAATCCTTTCACAAACGCGTCGATCTTCTCTTCCTCATCTTCGAATGCTCCCGGACACAATAGGCACAATTCTGTGAATCGTCTTTCGTACGTGGTAATATCAAATCCTTGGGTTCGTAACCCTCTAAGTTCTGTCTTGAGCTTATTGACCTCGGTTCTGGGACGGTACTTCTCGTTCATCAAGTGCTTGAATGCTGACCACGGTAGTGCGTACGCATCATCTTGTCCCACTTGCTCTAGATAGGTATTCCACCATGTTAACGCAGAACCTGTGAAGGTATGCGTAGCGTACTTCACTTTGTCCTCTTCAGTACACTTACTTATGGCAAACACCGATTCAACCTTCTCGGTCCACCGTTTCAATCCGATCGGTCCTTCGGTTCCATCAAATTCCAAAGGTTTGCAGGCAGTGAATTCTTTGTAGGTGCATCCTACACGATTTCCTGTACTGCTAGATCCAAGGTTATTGTTGGTATGTAGCGCAGCCTGTACTGCGGCTATGTTTGAAGCTAGAAAAGTACGGAATTCCTCTTCATTCATATTCACGGTGTGTCGAGTAGTCGGTGCCATTTCCTTCAAAATAGTTAAATGGAACAAGTTAATCATACAGAATATTAAGAGTAGTTAATAGTATTTCGTAGCATAATATGAACTCATTTATAAAAGCTTTTTCTTCATATTAGCGTTTTATAAGTTTAAATTCGGGTAGTACCTACCCGTTAAGTTCATACTTAGTAGCTAATATACAATTCAACTACTACAATTCTATATGAAAAACTGATTGTAATAATATTTCGCGTTCAAACTTTTATACAATATTTTACAAACTTACAATACCGCTTATTTTACATAAAGCATGAAATATAGCACACAATAACTTTGATACAAGATAGTTGTGAAGACAATTCTAGCTAGTACACAAGTCGTTCAGCAAAGGCAATAAAGACACGTAATTCATACGTCCAGAAACAAGTCATGCATTCTGGTTTTACTAGGACTACTTCCCATCCTTGGTCTTGTGCAACATAACCGTTATGGCCGTTGATAAGACAGCGTGTTGTAACGTCATCAAAGGGACGAGGGTTACGTAATGTCCAACAGTCCCGTAATAATCTAAAAACCTCATTTCTTACCCCAATTACCGACTCCGTCACTTGTGGAAACGTTTTGTTTAATAGTTGTAGCCCGATGTTCTTGTTCTCACTTTGGTGAGAAGCGAACATTACTAATCCGTAAGCATAACATGCTTCTTTATGTTGCATGTTAGCCGCTTTTTCTAAATCACGAAGTCCAATATTCGGATATATTGAGTCAAAATAATTTCTTAACCCGTTGCGTAAAATAGCATTTGGGTTCCCCGCAATATATGCGTCAAAGTAAACACATCGTAACTTATGGGTTTCCCAATGTGATATCCCCCATCTTTCAAACGAAAGTCTCTTATAAACCAAGACATTCTTGGAACGTTCTTCGAATGTCTTACAAACTGATCTCGCCTTAAATAGTTGTGCTGAAGAATTCTGGCCGACTCTAGACAAGATTTCATCAATCATGTCTCCGGGTAGGTCTCTTAAAATATTGGGTTGTCTATCCATTTTGTGTTTTTAAACTGTAAAATAGACAAGAGTTAGTTTCATAAAAAAAATACTTATTAATACAAGCAATTTTTACATATATCATAAAGCATAAGAACACTATATTACATATATTACACCACACGAATACAACTATCTTATTCCGACTCGCTCGTTTCTTCTTCTTCGGTTTTGGTTCATTTTGCCAAGTTTCTAGGGATATATGATGTTCCCCTAATACGAGCCGTCGTTGTCCACATTGGTTTAGAAAAACCTGGTGGTTTAGAGGTTCCCGGGTCATTGTTACAACTTAAGGACTTCGGGGGTTGACGATACATATAAAGTTCATCGGGGTTGGAATTAGATTTCTCTATTTTTATGCCCTTTCCCTTATTATTTTCTTTTGCCTTTTTAAATTCAGTTGGGGTAATTTCTATAACATCATCGGAATTCTCGTCGGAATCCGATTCATCGGAGAATTGGTAATCCTCCCAATATTTTGCTTCCTTGGCGGAAACACCATTGACCATAATTAACTTTGGTCGGTTGGTTGAGGATTTTCTTTTACTTAACCGTTTTATTATTTCCCCCACCGGTTCTATTTCTTCATCCGGTTCCGATTCTTCTTCCGGTTCCGATTCTTCTTCCGGTTCCGACTCTTCTTCCGGTTCCTCTTCGGGAACTTGTGAATCAGTCCACAAATCATTCCAATTTACATTTGACTCTTCATTATTATTAGGTGAGTCAATGGGACTTGTTCTAGAGGTAGACATCTATCACATAATATCAAACACGTTAAGAGATTAATATATCACATAATATTCATATGTTAAAAATATATAGTTTCCAACAAAAATGTTAAGCAATCATTTTTAAAGAAAACACGGTCGAAGTCCAGACTCACTAATGCATCCTAACAAACTCGATAAGACACACTAATGCAAATTTTCTGGTTCTCTAAGACCAACGCTCGGATACCAACTGAAATGTCCCGTTCTTATTGATTAAAAACGTTCCATATTAATTGATTTCGTTGCGAGGTTTTGACCTCTATATGAGACGTTTTTCAAAGACTGCATTCATTTTTAAAACAAACCATAACCTTTATTTCATAAATAAAGGTTTAAAAAGCTTTACGTAGATTATCAAATAATGATAATCTAAAATATCCTGTTTACACACGACCATTACATAATGGTTTACAATACAAATATGTTATATCGAAATCAGTTTCTTGAATGCAGTTTTTACACAATATCATACAAACATGGACTCCAAATCTTGTCCTTATTTTAGTATGCAACAGCGGAAGCTCTTAATATTCACCTGAGAATAAACATGCTTTAAACGTCAACAAAAATGTTGGTGAGCTATAGGTTTAACCTATATATATCAAATCGTAACAATAGACCACAAGATTTCATATTTCAATACACATCCCATACATAGAGATAAAAATCATTCATATGGTGAACACCTGTTAACCGACAATAACAAGATGCATATATAAGAATATCCCCATCATTCCGGGACACCCTTCGGATATGATATAAATTTCGAAGTACTAAAGCATCCGGTACTTTGGATGGGGTTTGTTAGGCCCAATAGATCTATCTTTAGGATTCGCGTCAATTAGGGTGTCTGTTCCCTAATTCTTAGATTACCAGACTTAATAAAAAGGGGCATATTCGATTTCGATAATTCAACCATAGAATGTAGTTTCACGTACTTGTGTCTATTTTGTAAATCATTTATAAAACCTGCATGTATTCTCATCCCAAAAATATTAGATTTTAAAAGTGGGACTATAACTCACTTTCACAGATTTTTACTTCGTCGGAAAGTAAGACTTGGCCACTGTTGATTCATGAACCTATAACAATATATACATATATATTAAAGTATGTTCAAAATATATTTACAACACTTTTAATATATTTTGATGTTTTAAGTTTATTAAGTCAGCTGTCCTCGTTAGTAACCTATAACTAGTTGTCCACAGTTAGATGTACAGAAATAAATCGATAAATATTATCTTGAATCAATCCACGACCCAGTGTATACGTATCTCAGTATTGATCACAACTCAAACTATATATATTTTGGAATCAACCTCAACCCTGTATAGCTAACTCCAACATTCACATATAGAGTGTCTATGGTTGTTCCGAAATATATATAGATGTGTCGAAATGATAGGTCGAAACATTGTATACGTGTCTATGGTATCTCAAGATTACATAATATACAATACAAGTTGATTAAGTTATGGTTGGAATAGATTTGTTACCAATTTTCACGTAGCTAAAATGAGAAAAATTATCCAATCTTGTTTTACCCATAACTTCTTCATTTTAAATCCGTTTTGAGTGAATCAAATTGCTATGATTTCATATTGAACTCTATTTTATGAATCTAAACAGAAAAAGTATAGGTTTATAGTCGGAAAAATAAGTTACAAGTCGTTTTTGTAAAGGTAGTCATTTCAGTCGAAAGAACGACGTCTAGATGACCATTTTAGAAAACATACTTTCACTTTGAGTTTAACCATAATTTTTGGATATAGTTTCATGTTCATAATAAAAATCATTTTCTCAGAATAACAACTTTTAAATCAAAGTTTATCATAGTTTTTAATTAACTAACCCAAAACAGCCCGCGGTGTTACTACGACGACGTAAATCCGGTTTTACGGTGTTTTTCGTGTTTCCAGGTTTTAAATCATTAAGTTAGCATATCATATAGATATAGAACATGTGTTTAGTTGATTTTAAAAGTCAAGTTAGAAGGATTAACTTTTGTTTGCGAACAAGTTTAGAATTAACTAAACTATGTTCTAGTGATTACAAGTTTAAACCTTCGAATAAGATAGCTTTATATGTATGAATCGAATGATGTTATGAACATCATTACTACCTTAATTTCCTTGGATAAACCTACTGGAAAAGAGAAAAATGGATCTAGCTTCAATGGATCCTTGGATGGCTCGAAGTTCTTGAAGCAGAATCATGACACGAAAACAAGTTCAAGTAAGATCATCACTTGAAATAAGATTGTTATAGTTATAGAAATTGAACCAAAGTTTGAATATGATTATTACCTTGTATTAGAATGATAACCTACTGTAAGAAACAAAGATTTCTTGAGGTTGGATGATCACCTTACAAGATTGGAAGTGAGCTAGCAAACTTGAAAGTATTCTTGATTTTATGAAACTAGAACTTTTGGAATTTATGAAGAACACTTAGAACTTGAAGATAGAACTTGAGAGAGATCAATTAGATGAAGAAAATTGAAGAATGAAAGTGTTTGTAGGTGTTTTTGGTCGTTGGTGTATGGATTAGATATAAAGGATATGTAATTTTGTTTTCATGTAAATAAGTCATGAATGATTACTCATATTTTTGTAATTTTATGAGATATTTCATGCTAGTTGCCAAATGATGGTTCCCACATGTGTTAGGTGACTCACATGGGCTGCTAAGAGCTGATCATTGGAGTGTATATACCAATAGTACATACATCTAAAAGCTGTGTATTGTACGAGTACGAATACGGGTGCATACGAGTAGAATTGTTGATGAAACTGAACGAGGATGTAATTGTAAGCATTTTTGTTAAGTAGAAGTATTTTGATAAGTGTATTGAAGTCTTTCAAAAGTGTATAAATACATATTAAAACACTACATGTATATACATTTTAACTGAGTCGTTAAGTCATCGTTAGTCGTTACATGTAAGTGTTGTTTTGAAACCTTTAGGTTAACGATCTTGTTAAATGTTGTTAACTCAATGTTTATAATATCAAATGAGATTTTAAATTATTATATTATCATGATATTATCATGTATGAATATCTCTTAATATGATATATATACATTAAATGTCTTTACAACGATAATCGTTACATATATGTCTCGTTTAAAAATCATTAAGTTAGTAGTCTTGTTTTTACATATGTAGTTCATTGTTAATATACTTTATGATATGTTTTCTTATCATAGTATCATGTTAACTATATATATATATATCCATATATATGTCATCATATAGTTTTTACAAGTTTTAACGTTCGTGAATCACCGATCAACTTGGGTGGTCAATTGTCTATATGAAACATATTTCAATTAATCAAGTCTTAACAAGTTTGATTGCTTAACATGTTGGAAACATTTAATCATGTAAATATCAATCTCAATTAATATATATAAACATGGAAAAGTTCGGGTCACTACATCGGGTTGGATATCCGACAATTTTTCTAAGTTATATAATCATATATGAGCATGTTGGCCAAGTTTCATGTTAATCGGAGGTCCGTAGCATAGCAAACATTTTCATGTCAAATGACCAAAGCAAACAGCCAGTTTTAGCCAAATGGGACGGCGTCCCAAATGGCTAGACGGCGTCTCGATTAAAAGAGTGGGACGGCGTCCCCAATTCCTAGACGGCGTCTAGGTTAGAAAAGTGGGACGTCGTCCTGGGTATCTGGACGGCGTCCTGAGGTGTTTCCAGGCCCTGGTTGCTGAAACTCCTAAGTGCACGAATCAAAACTCAACCCAACACAATTTACAAACCGCAAACATTCAAGGCATGCATTTTATATCACCGGAAAGGTATTTTGACAAGGAACGCAACTATGCACTTTTTATCAATCAAACTTTCATTTACAACAACCAAAAACCGCAATCAATGCTCCTCATTCAATGCATACAAGTCATAAACGCCATTTAATGATTCGATAGCCAAATTACATGAACAATATGCCGTTTCGAAGGTAATTAAGCATACAACACAACCTAACACTTACAATTAACATTTCATGTCATTTAATGCATCAAAAATCCATTCCTAGTTCATGAAACCCTAACCAAAAATCACCAAATTTCATAATCAAGTTTAAGAGGTTTCTTAGATCAATCTTTACATCCAAATGAAGCTAATGATACTAGTAACACTTTTAAAACATGCACATTAACAATCTAATAACATTTGATCATCCAAAATCAAGGATTTAGCAAGTAATTTTCATAATGAACTAGTTACACCAAAAACAACAAATCGAGCATACAAATTACTTACACGACATCACAATGAGCCATAGACACTAATTAACATACTTTTAAGTCAAGAACACAAATTTAAATAAAACTAGTGTTTTAGAAATGTTACCCAAACGAGATGAAGTTGGTACCAAAACGAAGAGGATGAAGAGAGGATCACGAATATGTAATTTATTTTGTTGTAAGCCTCCTAGATCGAATTTAGATGATGATTGAATGAATTTGGAAATTGGGTGTGTTCTTGCTAGAGAGAAAGAGAGAGAGAGAGAGATGGTTGAATGGTGGTGATTGGGGTGGACTAGGTGACCTAGTCAACTAGTTTGCCCCGTGTCAATTTTAGTCCCTCGAGTTTGTAGTCGGGTGCGGAAAATACCTAAACGGAAATTTTAAAATGCGTATTAACGGGAGATGTTATAGACATGTAACGGAGTTTAAATTAGTATAACGGAAAAGAAAATGGAAAAAGGCGGGATGTTACACATCTAAGATCAAGAAACCTTTGTTATATGCAGTAGGTTATCTTTCTTATTCAAGGTAATATTCATATTCAAACTTTTATTCAATTTCTATAACTATAAACTATCTTAATTCGAGTAAAAATCTTACTTGAACTTGTTTTTGTGTCATGATCCTACTTCAAGAACTTTCAAGCCATCCAAGATACTTTGAAGCTAAATAATTTCTTGTCACTTCTAATAGGTTTACCTACTAAACGTGAGGTAGTAATAATGTTCATAACATCATTCGATTCATATATATAAAACTATCTTATTCGAAGGTTTAAACTCGTAATCACTAGAACATAGTTTAGTTAATTCTAAACTTGTTCGCAAACAAAAGTTAATCCTTCTAACTTGACTTTTAAAATCAACTAAATACATGTTCTATATCTATATGATATGCTAAATTAATGATTGGAAACCGAAAAACACGAAAAACACCGTAAAATCGGATATACGCCGTCGTAGTAACACCACGGGCTGTTTTGGGTTAGTTAATTAAAAACTATGATAAACTTTGATTTAAAATTTGTTCTTATGGGAAAATGATTTTTCTTATGAACATGAAACTATACCCAAAAATCATGGTTAAACTCAAAGTGGAAGTATGTTTTCCAAAATGGTCATCTAGACGTCGTTTTTTGACTGAAATGACTACCTTTACAAAAATGACTTGTAACTTATATTTATGACTATAAACCTATACATTTTCTGTTTAGATTCATAAAATAAAGTTCAATATGAAACCATAGCAATTTGATTCACTCAAAACGGATTTAAAACGAAGAAGTTATGGGTAAAACAAGATTGGATATTTTTTGATTGTTGTAGCTACGGGAAATATTGTAACAATTCTATACAAATCATATCCTAGCTAACTTATGTTGTATTATACATGTATTCTAATATATTATGTAATCTTGGGATACCATAGACACGTATACAATGTTTTGACATATCATATCGACCCATCTATATAATATATTTTGGAACAACCATAGACACTCTATATGCAGTAATGTGGGAGTTAGCTATACAGGGTTGAGGTTGATTCCAAAATAATATATATAGTTTGAGTTGTGATCTAGCCTGAGGCTTGTATACACTAGGTCGTGGATTGATCCAAGATAATTTATATTGATTTATTTCTGTACATCTAACTGTGGACAACTAGTTGTAGGTTACTAACGAGGACAGCTAACTTAATAAACTTAAAACAGTAAAACGTATTAAAAATATTGTAAATATATTTTGAACATACTTTGATATATATGTACATATTTGTTATAGGTTCGTGAATCGATCCGTGGCCAAGTCTTATTTCCGAGGAAGGAAATATCTGTGAAAGTGAGTTATAGTCTCACTTTTAAAATCTAATATTTTTGGGATGAGAATACATGCAGGTTTTATAAATGATTTACAAAATAGACACAAGTACGTGAAACTACATTCTATGGTTGAATTATCGAAATCGAATATGCCCCTTTTTATTAAGTCTGGTAATCTAAGAATTAGGGAACAGACACCCTAATTGACGCGAATCCTAAAGATAGATCTATTGGGCCTAACAAACCCCATCCAAAGTACCGGATGCTTTAGTACTTCGAAATTTATATCATATCCGAAGGGTGTCCCGGAATGATGGGGATATTCTTATATATGCATCTTGTTAATGTCGGTTACCAGGTGTTCACCATATGAATGATTTTTATCTCTATGTATGGGATGTGTATTGAAATACAAAATCTTGTGGTCTATTGTTACGATTTGATATATATAGGTTAAACCTATAACTCACCAACATTTTTGTTGACGTTTAAAGTATGTTTATTCTCAGGTGAATATTAAGAGCTTCCGCAGTTGCATACTAAAATAAGGACAAGATTTGGAGTCCATGTTTGTATGATATTGTGTAAAAACTGCATTCAAGAAACATATGTCGATGTAATATATTTCTATTGTAAACCATTATGTAATGGTCGTGTGTAATCAGTATATTTTAGATTATCATTATTTGATAATCTACGAAATGTTTTTAAAACCTTTATTGATAAAATAAAGGTTTTGGTTGTTTTAAAAATGAATGCAGTCTTTGAAAAACGTCTCATATAGAGGTCAAAACCTCGCAACGAAATCAATTAATATGGAACGTTTATAATCAATATGAACAGGACATTTCAAATAAGCAGTAAAAGTCGATACGAAACGTATGCAGTGAAATGTCCCGTTCTTATTGATTAAAAACGTTCCATATTAATTGATTTTGTTGCGAGGTTTTGACCTCTATATGAGACGTTTTTCAAAGACTGCATTCATTTTAAAACAAACCATAACCTTTGTTTCATCAATAAAGGTTTAAAAAGCTTTACGTAGATTATCAAATAATGATAATCTAAAATATCCTGTTTACACACGACTATTACATAATGGTTTACAATACAAATATGCTACAACGAAATAAGTTTCTTGAATGCAGTTTTTACACAATATCATACAAGCATGGACTCCAAATCTCGTCCTTATTTAAGTATGCGACAGCGGAAGCTCTTAATGATCACCTGAGAATAAACATGCTTAAAACGTCAACAAAAATGTTTGTGAGTTATAGGTTTAATCTATATATATCAAATCGTAACAATAGACCACAAGATTTCATATTTCAATACACATCCCATACATAGAGATAAAAACCATTCATATGGTAAACACCTGGTAACCGACATTAACAAGATGCATATATAAGAATATCCCCATCATTCCGGGACACCCTTCAGATATGATATAAATTTCGAAGTACTAAAGCATCCGGTACTTTGGATGGGGTTTGTTAGGCCCAATAGATCTATCTTTAGGATTCTCGTCAATTAGGGTGTCTGTTCCCTAATTCTTAGATTACCAGACATAATAAAAAGGGGCATATTCGATTTTGATAATTCAACCATAGAATGTAGTTTCACGTACTTGTGTCTATTTTTTAAATCATTTATAAAACCTGCATGTATTCTCATCCCAAAAATATTAGATTTTAAAAGTGGGACTATAACTCACTTTCACAGATTTTTACTTCGTCGGGAAGTAAGACTTGGCCACTGGTCGATTCACAAACCTATAACAAATATGTACATATATATTAAAGTATGTTCAAAATATATTTACAATACTTTTAATACATATTTATGTTTTAAGTTTATTAAGTCAGCTGTCCTCGTTAGTAACCTACAACTAGTTATCCACAGTTAGATGTACAGAAATAAATCGATATATATTATCTTGAATCAATCCAAGACCCAGTGTATACACATCTCAGGATAGATTACAACTCAAAGTATATATATTTTTGGAATCAACCTCAATCCTGTATAGCTAACTCCCACATTACTGCATATAGAGTGTCTATGGTTGTTCCAAATAATATATACACATGGGTCGATATGATATGTCAAAACATTTGCATACGTGGCCAAGATTACATAATATATTAGAATACATGTATAATACAATATAAGTTAGCTAGGATATGATTTGTATAGAATTGTTAATATTTCCCGTAGCTACAAAAATCAAAAAATATCCAATCTTGTTTTATCCATAACTTCTTCATTTTAAATCCGTTTTGAGTGAATCAAATTGCTATAGTTTCATATTGAACTCTATTTTATGAATCTAAATAGAAAAAGTATAGGTTTATAGTCAGAAATATAAGTTACAAGTCATTTTTGTAAGAGGTAGTCATTTCAGTCGAAAGAACGACGTCTTGATGACCATTTTGAAAAACATACTTCCACTTTGAGTTTAACCATGATTTTTAGATATAGTTTCATGCTCAAAAGAAAAATTATTTTTCCAGAAGAACAACTTTTAAATCAAAGTTTATCATAGTTTTTAATTATCAAACCCAAAACAGCCCGCGGTGTTACTACGACGGCGTATGTCCAGTTTTACGGTGTTTTTCGTGTTTCCAGGTTTTAAATCATTAAGTAACCATATCATAGAGATATAGAACATGTGTTTAATTGATTTTAAAAGTCAAGTTAGAAGGATTAACTTTTGTTTGCGAACAAGTTTAGAATTAACTAAACTATGTTCTAGTGATTTCAAGTTTAAACCTTCGAATAAGATAGCTTTATATGTATGAATCGAATGATGTTATGAACATCATTACTACCTCAAGTTTTGTTTATAAACCTAATGGAAAAGAGACAAATGGATCTAGCTTCAAAGGATCTTGGATAGCTTGAAAGTTCTTGAAGTAGAATCATGACACGAAAACAAGTTCAAGTAAGATTTCCACTCGAAATAACATTGTTATAGTTATAGAAATTGAATCAAAGTTTGAATATGAGTATTACCTTATATTATAAAGATATCTTACTGTAAATAAGAAAGATTTCTTGAGGTTGGATGATCACTCTACAAGATTGGAAGTAAGCTAGCAAACTTGGAAGTATTCTTGATTTTATGAAACTAGAACTTGTAGAATTTATGAAGAACACTTAGAACTTGAAGATAGAACTTGAGAGAGATCAATTAGATGAAGAAAATTGAAGAATTAAAGTGTTTGTAGGTGTTTTTGGTCTTTGGTGTATGGATTAGATATAAAGGATATGTAATTTTGTTTTCATGTAAATAAGTCATGAATGATTACTCATATTTTTGTAATTTTATGAGATATTTCATGCTAGTTGCCAAATGATGGTTCCCACATATGTTAGGTGACTCACATGGGCTGCTAAGAGCTGATCATTGGAGTGTATATACCAATAGTACATACATCTAAAAGCTGTGTATTGTACGAGTACGAATACGGGTGCATACGAGTAGAATTGTTGATGAAACTGAACGAGGATGTAATTGTAAGCATTTTTGTTAAGTATAAGTATTTTAATAAGTGTCTTGAAGTCTTTCAAAAGTGTATGAATACATATTAAAACACTACATGTATATACATTTTAACTGAGTCGTTAAGTCATCGTTAGTCGTTACATGTAAGTGTTGTTTTGAAACCTTTAGGTTAACGATCTTGTTAAATGTTGTTAACCCAATGTTTATAATATTAAATGAGATTTTAAATTATTATATTATCATGATAATATGATATATGAATATCTCTTAATATGATATATATATATATTAAATGTCGTTACAACGATAATTGTTACATATATGTCTCGTTTCAAAATCATTAAGTTAGTAGTCTTGCTTTTACATATGTAGTTCATTGTTAATATACTTAATGATATGTTTACTTATCATAATATCATGTTAACTATATATATATCCATATATATGTCATCATATAGTTTTTACAAGTTTTAACGTTCGTGAATCACCGGTCAACTTGGGTGGTCAATTGTCTATATGAAACCTATTTCAATTAATCAAGTCTTAACAAGTTTGATTGCTTAACATGTTGGAAACACTTAATCATGTAAATAAAAATTTCATTTAATATATATATAAACATGGAAAAGTTCGGGTCACTACAGTACCTACCTGTTAAATAAATTTCGTCCCGAAATTTTAAGCAGTTGGAGGTGTTGACGTATCTTCTAAAAATAAATGCGGGTATTTCTTCTTCATCTGATCTTCTAGTTCCTAGGTGAACTCGGGTCCTCTACGAGCATTCCATCGAACCTTAACAATTGGTATCTTGTTTTGCTTAAGTGTTTTAACCTCACGATCCATTATTTCGACGGGTTCTTCGATGAATTGAAGTTTTTCGTTGATTTGGATTTCATCTAACGAAATAGTGAGATCTTATTTAGCAAAATATTTCTTCAAATTCGAGACGTGGAAAGTGTTATGTACAGTCGCGAGTTGTTGAGGTAACTCAAGTCGGTAAGCTACTTGTCCGACACGATCAATAATCTTGAATGGTCCAATATACCTTGGATTTAATTTCCCTCGTTTACCAAATCGAACAACGCCTTTCCAAGGTGCAACTTTAAGCATGACCATCTCTCCAATTTCAAATTCTATATCTTTTCTTTTAATGTCAGCGTAGCTCTTTTGTCGACTTTGGGCGGTTTTCAACCGTTGTTGAATTTGGATGATCTTCTCGGTAGTTTCTTGTATTATCTCTGAACCCGTAATCTGTCTATCCCCTACTTCACTCCAACAAATTGGAGACCTGCACTTTCTACCATAAAGTGCTTCAAACGGCACCATCTTAATGCTTGAATGGTAGCTGTTGTTGTAGGAAAATTCTGCTAACGGTAGATGTCAATCCCAACTGTTTCCGAAATCAATAACAAATGCTCGTAGCATGTCCTCAAGCGTTTGTATCATCCTTTCGCTCTGCCCATCAGTTTGTGGATGATAGGCAGTACTCATGTCTAGACGAGTTCCTAATGCTTGCTGTAATGTCTGCCAGAATCTTGAAATAAATCTGCCATCCCTATCAGAGATAATAGAGATTGGTATTCCATGTCTGGAGACGACTTCCTTCAAATACA